>NC_084637.1:36877075-37013214 GCF_033978795.1 Nerophis ophidion
CCACCCACACTGGTTTGAATGTAACTTAGATATTGGGTTTCACTGTGTAAAGCGCTTTGAGTCACTAGAGAAAAAGCGCTATATAAATATAATTCACTTCACTACATAGCCACACTGGTTTGAATGTAACTTAGATATTGGGTTTCACTGTGTAAAGCGCTTTGAGTCACTAGAGAAAAAGTGCTATATAAATATAATTCACTTCACTACATAGGAGTGTTACATCCTAAAAGGTCCGTCGTGCACTCCCGCGTCATGTCCGTCACTCATTGTCACTTCTTCTGCAGCTGAGTAGTCGCCAAGAAGGATCACTAGCGCCCTCTACCACCAGGAGGCGGGAGTCATTTAATGACTCATATTTGACACACGCAGCTACGGTATTGTGACGGTCTCAAGCCGTCGTCTTGCGGGTTCTCAGGACCACCAAGGAAGGACAATGATTGAGCAGTTTGACTTTGTTTATTTTTCAATAAGACCTCAGTCCAGGTCACTCTTCCGCTCCTCCTCTCCATCTTGGGCCGGGCTCCAGCGTGCCCTGCCTGCCTGTCTGTCGGACCCTCGGCTCTACCTCTCCACATCTATATTAATAAAACATAGCTGCTTACTGTTCTTTTTAGCATACTGGTATTCAATAGCTCAGACCTTAAATCCTGCGGAATAGCTCTTAATCTTCTTCCCTTTATGCGATTTAAAATTACCGGTATTGAAATCAGCCCCCTCCATTTTGAAAATGATGACAGGGGAAGTGTCACTTGTGACGTCACGAGTTTGACCCGGCGGTAATACTAAGCATGCGCTAATTATTTGGGGAAGCGAGTTTGACCCGGCAATAATTCAAGGCAGGCGCATACTATATGCCCTTCGGCAATTAAAGGAAATACGGGATTTATATAGCGCTTTTCTCTAGTGACTCAAAGCATTTTTACATAGTGAAACCCAATATCTGAGTTACATTTAAATCACTGTGGCTGGGCACTGGGAGCAGGTGGGTAAAGTGTCTTGCCCAAGGACACAACGGCAGTGTCTAGGATGGCGGAAGCGGGAATCGAACCGGGAACCCTCGAGTTGCTGGCAAGGCCGCTCTACCAACCCATGTGATGCTAACTGTTAGCATACTAACATGCTAACGTCAACAAATTTAATGGTTAAATCTCAGTTTGCAGGCATACACTTTAGAGTCACATAGCTTGGTACATGACACACGCTAACTGTTAGCATCCTAGCATGTGAACATGCTAATTTTTAGAGCTCATTTTGCAGGCATACACTTGAGAGTCACATAACCTGGCACTTGACATATGCTAACTGTTAGCATACTAGCGTGCTAACGTTAACATGGTAATTTTTAGAGCTCATTTTGCAGGCATACACTTTTGAGTCACATAACCTGGTTCATGACACATGCTAACGTCAACATGCTAATTTTTAAAGATTATTTTGCAGGTATACACTTTAGAGTCACATAACTTGGCACATGACACATGCTAACTGATAGCATGCTAACGTCAACATGCTAATTTGTCAAGATCATTTTGCAGGCATACACTTTAGAGTCACGTAACCTGGCACTTGACATATGCTAACTGTTAGCATACTAGCGTGCTAACGTTAACATGGTTATTTTTAGAGCTCATTTTGCAGGCATACACTTTAGAGTCACGTAACCTGGCACTTGACATATGCTAACTGTTAGCATACTAGCATGCTAACGTTAACATGGTCATTTTTAGAGCTAATTTTGCAGGCATACGCTTTATAGTCACATAACTTGGTTCATGACACATGTTAACGTCAACATGCTAAATTTTAGAGCTTATTTTGCAGGTATACACTTTAGACTCACATGCTAACTGTTAGCACACTAACTGTGAACGACTCTCCCTGTCGTGCGGGTTCCATGGTCCACCAAGGAAGGACATGGCTTTAAGCAGTTTTGACTTTCTTTATTTTCCAATAAGAAAAATATTTTTCGGGTTGCTTTTCAGTCGCCGGTGTTGTCTGCCCCTCGCTCTCGCTCTCTTCCGGTTTGCATGCCCTTCGTCTCTTTCTGTCGTTCTCTCCCCGACGCTCACAGCTGCCGCCCTTTCAAACAGTGCGAGAGGATTCATTATTCGTATACAGGTGCGCGATCCACGCACCTGATCTCGATTGTGGCGTCGCTCCCGGCACGCCCCGCCTCGCCATTCTCTCGTCAATCCCCGCCTCCTCGCCGCCGTCTTGGGCCGGTCTCCGGCGTGCCCTGCCTCTCTGTCCGACTGTCGGCTCCGCCTCTCCACACCAACGTTAACATGTTAATGGTTCAAGCTCTGTTTGCAGGCATACACTTTAGAGTCACATAGCTTGGTACTTGCTAACTGTTAGCACACTAAGATTAACATGCTAATTTGTAGAGCTCATTTTGCAGGCATACACTGTAGCTAGTCTCCCGTCTGAGAGAGTTTCAATTCCCGCCTCCGGAAGAACTTTGGACATGTCACGAGGGAGGCGCTGGACATTGAGTCCGAGTGGTACCTCTATTGTCGAGGCGGCCGATTGGAGCTGTGGCAGCAAGGTAGTTGGTGTGTGTTGCGGTGTGCGGCTCCACCGGTCGCGGAGGCAAAAACTCGGACATGGGAGGAATTTGGGGAAGCCATGTAAAACGACTTCCGGACGGCTTCGATTCTGGACCACCATCCGCCGCCTCAGGAAGGGGAAGCAGTGCACTGTCAACACCGTGTATGGTGCGGATAGTGTTCTGCTGACCTCAACTGCGGATGTTGTGGATCGGTGGAGAGAATACTTGGAAGACCTCCTCAATCCTACCAACACGTCTTCCAATGAGGAAGCAGTGCCTGGGGAATCTGTGGTGGACTCTCCTATTTCTGGGGTTGAGGTCGCTGAGGTAGTTAAAAAGCTCCTCGGTGGCAAGGCCCCGGGGGTAGATGAGATCCGCCCAAAGTTCCTTAAGGCTCTGGATGCTGTTGGGCTGTCTTGATTGACAAGACTCTACAACGTCGCGTGGACATCGGGGGCGGTACCTCTGGATTGGCAGACCGGGGTGGTGGTCCCTTTCTTTAAGAAGGGGGACCGGAGGGTGTGTTCCTACTATTGTGGGATCACACTCCTCAGCCTTCCCGGTAAGGTTTATTCAGGTGTACTGGAGAGGAGGCTACGCCGGATAGTTGAATCTTGGATTCAGGAGGAACAGTGTGGTTTTCGTCCTGGTCGTGGAACTGTGGACCAGCTCTATACTCTCGGCAGGGTCCTTGAGGGTGTATGGGAGTTTGCCCAACCAGTCTACATGTGCTTTGCGGACTTGGGAAAGGCATTGGACCGTGCACCCTGGGAAGTCCTGTGGGGAGTGCTCAGAGAATATGGGGTATCGGACTGTCTGATTGTGGCGATCCGCTCCCTGTATGATCAGTGTCAGAGCTTGGTCCGCATTGCCGGCAGTAAGTCAGACACGTTTCCAGTGAGGGTTGGACCCCGCCAAGGCTGTCCTTTGTCACCGATTCTGTTCATAACTTTTATGGACAGAATTTCTAGGCGCAGTCAGGTCGTTGAGAGGATCAGGTTTGGTGGCTGCAGGATTAGGTCTCTGCTTTTTTGCAGATGCTGTAGGGAGTGTGATGCTTTATGTGATTATGTGGCCAGGATCTTCAGCTCTCACTGGATCGGTTCTTAGCCAAGTGTGAAGCGACTGGGATGAGAATCAGCCTCTCCATGTCCGAGTCCATGGTTCTCTCCCTGGAAAGGGTGGAGTGCCATCTCCAAGTTGGGGAGGAGATCTTTCCCCAAGTGGAGGAGTTCAACTACCTAGGAGTCTTGTTCACAAGTAATGGAAGATTGAATCGTGAGGTTGACAGGCGCGGCGTCTTCAGTAATGCGGACGCTGTATCGATCCGTTGTGGTGAAGAAGGAGATGAGCCGGAAGGCAAAGCTCCCGATTTACCGGTCGATCTACGTTCCCATCCTCACCTATGGTCACGAACTTTGAGTTTTGACCGAAAGGACAAGATCACGGGTACAAGCGGCCGAAATGAATTTTCCTCCGCCGGGGGGCTCTGAGAAGCTCTGCCATCCGAGGGGAGCTCAAAGTAAAACCGCTGCTCCTCCACATCGAGAGGAGCCAGATGGGGTGGTTCTGGCATCTGGTCAGGATGCCACCTGAACGCCTGGGGCACATCCGACTGGTAGGAGGCCATGAGGAAGACCCAGGACACGTTGGGAGGACCATGTCTCCCGGCTGGCCTGGGAACGCCTCGGGATCCCCCGGGAGGAGCTGGATGGGGAGAGTGAAGTCTGGGCTTCCCTGCTTAGGCTGCTGCCCGCGCGACCCGACCTCGGATAAGCGGAAGTAAATGGATGGATGGATTTTGCAGGCATACACTGAAGAGTCATATAACTTGTCACATGACTCATGCTAAAGTTAACATGCTATTGTTTAGACTCATTTTGCAGGCATCACAAGCACATTCCAGGCGGGGATGGCACTTTTTTCCCGCATTTCTGAGAATGTTTGTCTTGTCATGCATGTTCGCAGCTGTAGGCGGAGAAGAAGACCTCCTCCAGGAGAGCCGGGCCCCCGACGCCGACGACCGTGAGGCCAGCGAGTCCGTGTCTCTGAAAGAGCGGCTGGCCATGTATCAGGCCGCGGTGTCCCACAAAGAAAGCGGCAGTTCGTCCTCCGCAGCGGTAAGGAAATAGTTAGCAGACACCCGAAGAGAAAGCGATGAAACATTCAACACCTCTTGTATTATTGAAGGCCGTTGTTGGCAAACACAGCATGGAGCAGATTTTTTTCCTGAATTTAGTAGTGCTCCTCATGTTCTTTATCCAAGTGCTTGCATTCAAAACTTTTTTTTTTTTTGGCCCGATGGAGGATTATTTTGTCAAAAAAAAAAGCACAGAGACACGTAGCATTCCTTGTTTGGGCACTTCAGTAGGTAAGGTTGTATTTTTGGCCTCATTCCTGTGAGAATCCTGCGTGCAACTGAAGGCAAAGAGGAACCTAGACCCGCTGTACTTTGTTCACTGCAATATTTGGCCGTACATTCCCAGCATGCATATAGTTACATCACCTATTTTTGGCTTTTGCATCCGAAAAAAGGAGTAGGAAGAAGTAAAGATTAATTGATTTTAACCTTTTAATAGCGTTTTCTGACACCCCTTTTTGGGGGTCACTTCCTGTGCTCAATCTACAGCATCAATTAATAAATGAATACTGTTAATGAAACTGTCATCAATAAATAGAAATGCTTTTTAGGTAACTTCCTGTCTTTAGTCTGTAACACAAATCAATCAATCAATGACTGAATCAATTAATAAATAAATTAATAAACAAAAAAGATTGTCACCAATAAATAGTATTGCTTTCAGGTAACTTCCTATGTTCAGTCTGTAACACAAATGAATGAATGAATGAATGAATAAAAAAATAAAGTTGTCATAAAAAAAATAGTATTGCTTTTGGGTAACTTCCTGTCTTCAGTATAGAACATAAATCAATCAATTAATGAATGACTGAATGACTGAATGAATTAATAAAAAAGATTGTCATACATCAATAGTATTGCTTTTTGCGTAAGTTCCTGTGTTCCCTCTGTAACACAAATGAATGAATGAATAAAAAAATAAAGTTGTCATGAATAACTAGTATTGCTTTTTGGGTAACTTCCTGTCTTCAGTCTGGAACATAAATCAATCAATTAATGAATGACTGAATGAATGAATTAATTAATAAAAAAGTTTGTCATACATCAATAGTATTGCTTTTTGCGTAAGTTCCTGTGTTCCCTCTGTAACACAAATGAATGAATGAATAAAAAAATAAAGTTGTCATGAATAACTAGTATTGCTCTTTGGGTAAATTCCTGTCTTCAGTCTGGAACATAAATCAATCAATTAATGAATGACTGAATGAATGAATTAATTAATTAATAAAAAAGATTGTCATACATCAATAGTATTGCTTTTTGCGTAAGTTCCTGTGTTCCCTCTGTAACAATAATGAATGAATGAATAAAAAAATAAAGTTGTCATGAATAACTAGTATTGCTTTTTGGGTAACTTCCTGTCTTCGGTCTTGAACATAAATCAATCAATTAATGAATGACTGAATGAATGAATGAATGAATGAATGAATGAATGAATTAGTAAAAAAGATTGTCATACATCAATAGTATTGCTTTTTGCGTAAGTTCCTGTGTTCCCTCTGTAACACAAATGAATGAATGAATAAAAAAATAAAGTTGTCATGAATAACTAGTATTGCTTTTTGGGTAACTTCCTGTCTTCAGTCTGGAACATAAATCAATCAATTAATGAATGACTGAATGAATGAATGAATTAATTAATAAAAAAGATTGTCATACATCAATAGTATTGCTTTTTGCGTAAGTTCCTGTGTTCCCTCTGTAACACAAATGAATGAATGAATAAAAAAATAAAGTTGTCATGAATAACTAGTATTGCTCTTTGGGTAACTTCCTGTCTTCAGTCTTGAACATAAATCAATCAATTAATGAATGACTGAATGAATGAATGAATGAATGAATTAGTAAAAAAGATTGTCATACATCAATAGTATTGCTTTTTGCGTAAGTTCCTGTGTTCCCTCTGTAACACAAATGAATGAATGAATAAAAAAATAAAGTTGTCATGAATAACTAGTATTGCTTTTTGGGTAACTTCCTGTCTTCAGTCTGGAACATAAATCAATCAATTAATGAATGACTGAATGAATGAATGAATTAATTAATAAAAAAGATTGTCATACATCAATAGTATTGCTTTTTGCGTAAGTTCCTGTGTTCCCTCTGTAACACAAATGAATGAATGAATAAAAAAATAAAGTTGTCATGAATAACTAGTATTGCTTTTTGGGTAACTTCATGTCTTCGGTCTTGAACATAAATCAATCAATTAATGAATGACCGAATGAATGAATGAATTAGTAAAAAAGATTGTCATACATCAATAGTATTGCTTTTTGCGTAAGTTCCTATATTCCCTCTGTAACACAAATGAATGAATGAATAAAAAAATAAAGTTGTCATAAAAAAATAGTATTGCTTTTGGGTAACTTCCTGTCTTCAGTATAGAACATAAATCAATCAATTAATGAATGACTGAATGAATGAATTAATTAATAAAAAAGATTGTCATACATCAATAGTATTGCTTTTCGCGTAATTTCCTGTGTTCCCTCTGTAACACAAATGAATGAATGAATAAAAAAATAAAGTTGTCATGAATAACTAGTATTGCTTTTTGGGTAATTTCCTGTCTTCAGTCTGGAACATAAATCAATCAATTAATGAATGACTGAATGAATGAATTAATTAATAAAAAAGTTTGTCATACATCAATAGTATTGCTTTTTGCGTAATTTCCCGTGTTCCCTCTGTAACACAAATGAATGAATGAATAAAAAAATAAAGTTGTCATGAATAAATAGTATTGCTTTTTTGGTTACTTCCTGTCTTCAGTCTGGAACATAAATCAATAAATTAAGGAATGAATGAATGAATGAATGAATAAATAAAAAAGATTGTTGTACATAAATAGTATAGCTTTTAGATAATTTCCTGTGTTCAAACTGTAAAACAAATGAATGAATGAATAAAGTTGTCATAAGTTAATAGTATCGCTTTTTGGGTAATTTCTTGTCTTCAGTCAGTAACACAAATTTATGAATGAATGATTGGATTAATAAATGAAGTTGTCATTAATAAATAGTATTTCATTTTGGGTAACTTCCTGTCTTCAGTCCGGAACATAAATCAATCAATTAATGAATGACTGAATGAATGAAAGAATGAATAAATAAAAAAAAGATTGTCGTACATAAATAATATTGCTTTTAGGTTACTTCCTGTGTTCAATCTGTAACACAAATGAATGAATGAATGAATAAATAAAGTTGTCATAAGTTAATAGTATCGCTTTTTGGGTAATTTCCTGTCTTCAGTCTGTAACACAAATGAATGAATGAATGAATGATTGGATAAATAAATGAAGTTGTCATTAATAAATAGTATTTCATTTTGGGTAACTTCCTGTCTTCAGTCTGGAACATAAATCAATCAATTAATGAATGACTGAATGAATGAAAGAATGAATAAATAAAAAAAAGATTGTCGTACATAAATAGTATTGCTTTTAGGTTACTTCCTGTGTTCAATCTGTAACACAAATGAATAAATGAATGAATAAATAAAGTTGTCATAAGTTAATAGTATCGCTTTTTGGGTAATTTCCTGTCTTCAGTCTGTAACACAAATGAATGAATGAATGAATGATTGGATAAATAAATGAAGTTGTCATTAATAAATAGTATTTCATTTTGGGTAACTTCCTGTCTTCAGTCTGGAACATAAAATCAATCAATTAATGAATGACTGAGTGAATGAATGAATAAATAAAAAAAAGATTGTCATTCATAAATAGTATTGTTTTTGGGTAACTTCCTGTCTTCAGTCTGGAACATAAATAAATCAATTAATGAATGACTGAATGAATGAGTGAATGAATTAATAAATTAAAAAAAGATTGTCGTACATAAATAGTATTGCTTTTAAGTTACTTCCTGTGTTCGATCTGTAACACAAATGAATAAATGAATGAATAAAGTTGTCACAAGTAAATAGTATTGCTTTTTGGGTAATTCCCTGTGTTCTATCTGTAACACAAATGAATGAATGAATAAATAAATAAAGTTGTCATGAATAAATAGTATTGCTTTTGGGGTAACTTCTTGTCTTCAGTCTGGAACATAAAATCAATCAATTAATGAATGACTGAATGAATGAATGAATAATTAAAAAAATATTGTCATACATAAATAGTATTGTTTTTAGGTAACTTCCTGTGTTCAATCTGTAAAACAAATGAATGAATGAATAAATAAAGTTGTCATAAGTAAATAGTATTGCTTTTTGGGTAATTCCCTGTGTTCCGTCTGTAACACAAATGAATGAATGAATGAATAAATAAATAAATAAAGTTGACATGAATAAATACCATTGCTTTTTGGTAACTTCCTGTCTTTAGTCTGGAACACAAATCAATCAATTAAGGAATAACTGAATGACTGAATGAATGAATTAATGAATATATAAAGAAAGATTGTCGTATGTAAATAGTATTGCTTTTAGGTTACTTCCTGTGTTCAATCTGTAACACAAATGAATGAATGAATGAATAAAGTTGTCATAGGTAAATAATATTGCTTTTTGACAATCATTGGTCATTAACTGTAACTTTTGACTACTCTGGATCAGGTGTGAAGGTAGGAATGTATTTAATTATCTGACTCAAAGGTGAAAACAAAAAGGGCGCACAAGGCAAAGGCAAAACTAAACGCGGGATACAAAAACTATACAGAAACTATGGACATGAAACAAAAAACTCGCTAACTGTGGCATGAAACGAGCATGAAAGAATCAACACAGAGCATGAATCTATGGCATGAAGGAGCACCATGAACTGTGGTATCGCATGACAACAAGCAATGACGCCAGGCCGACTGACTGGCAAAGGCAGGCTTTAATAAGGGTCTTGGTTATGTGAAAATCATAAGTCGGCATGGTAACCAAACAAAACAAAGGAACGCAAACATGAACTGAAATAGTCCAAAAAGTAACAAAAAATAACAAAAATAATTAGTCCAAAAAGTAACAAAAAAATAACAAAAACATAATCTAGACCACAGATCATGACACCGGGCTGATGAGTTTAGGTTGTCCTGAAGAATTTGGAGGCAATCCTCCTTTTTCATTGTCCCATTTACTTTCTGTAAAGCACCAGTTCCATTGGCAGCAAAACAGGCCCAGAGCATAATACTACCACCACCATACTTGACGGTAAGCATGGTGTTCCTGGGATTAAAGGGCTCACCTTTTCTTTTCCAAACATATTGCTGCGTATTGTGGCCAAAAACCTCAATTTTAGTTTCATCTGACATCACATGGACTAAAATAAGACCTTCTGGAGGAATGTTCTGTGGCCATTCCAACATCAGAACATTCCACTCATCCTGGACATTCAAACTAACCCTTTCCCAAGCTCCAAACCAAATTCCAGTTTTCCTGGAAAGTCTAACTCTTCAACATTCAAACCATTCGAACATTCTAACTATTCTTACATTTATACTACATTCTGTCAGCATTTCAGTTCAACTTCAGCATTGGAGCATTCTCACGCAATTCCTTCAGGAATTGTCTCATCTAGTTTTATATAATGTACATATTATTAAATATGTTGTATTTTTGTATTTTCTATAAAGTAGTTATTTATTTTATTTTATTCTATTTATAGTTACTTGGTCCTGTGAGCTGGGGCCTATCCCGGTACTGCCAACACTGCTTACCCGTCAAACACAGGACACACATAGAAACAGTTCACACACACACACACACACACACACACACACACACACACACACACACACACACACACACACACACACACACGTCTTCTTTACTTTGTGTGGACCCACGTTTGGTCAGTAAGTTGTGAGGGCCCCCCTTTCCACTACAGCTAGAATGATGAAAAAAAAAATATCTAGCACTAGATGGGGGTAGAGAGTTGCAACCTCACTTCAGAATGTAAAACACACAAAATAAAGATGTTACTTCTGTAGTTGTGAGGACCCACCGCTGTTGCTAACACACACACACACACACACACACACACACACACACACACACACACACACACACACACACACACAAACACGTCTTCTTTACTTTGTGTGGACCCACGTTTGGTCAGTAAGTTGTTGTGAGGGCCCCCCTTTCCACTACAGCTAGAATGATGAAAAAAATATATCTAGCACTAGATGGGAGTAGAGAGTTGCAACCTCACTTCAGAATGTAAAACACACAAAGTAAAACAAAGATGTTACTTTTGTAGTTGAGGACCCACCGCTGTTGCTAACACACAGACACACACACACACACACATACACACACACACACACACACACGTCTTGTTGACTTTGTGGGATCGACATTTGGTCAGTAGGTTGTGAGGGCCCCCCTTTCCACTATAGCTAGAATGATGAAAAATATATATATCGAGCACTAGATGGGAGTAGAGAGTTGCAACCTCACTTCAGAATGCATAACACACAAAGTAAAACAAATATGTTACTTCTGTAGTTGTGAGGACACACACACACACACACACACACACACACACACACACACACACACACACATAAAGGCCTGGAATATCTTCTTCCCATATTACAAGTTGATTGCATTGAAGTCATTGAGAAATCCCAAAAGGATATAATGATACACCACACAATAAAGTCTTCTTCTCACCTTTTCTTCTTCTTTGCATATGAAAAATATATATTTTTTGTACCATAACACACCCTTCTGAGGCCTCATGCAAAAGCGTTGACACGTTTTTTTTTTTTTTTTCTTGATGTTGACAAACGTGTAACATCGTACCTTACCCTTGTGGGATTTACACGTTTACATTTGTTGGAACTAGAGGTATCCCGATTCAATGTTGGTTTCGAATGTTGGTCCAATGTCGAGGATCGGAAAATATCAGCTTGACTGTAGAATCAGCACACAATTTCTTCTATTTTAGTCGAGTTATTTACAAAAGGTAAACATGCTCGGTCAGGGGTGTCAAAACTTTGTAACTGGGGGGCCGCATTGGGCTAACAAAATTTGGCGGGGGGGCGAAAGTTGTCTAAATGCAAAATAACTAATATATATATATATATATATATATATATATATATATATATATATATATATATATATATATATATATATATATATATATATATATGTAGGTGTGGGAAAAAATCACAAGACTACTTCATCTCTACAGATCTGTTTCATGAGGGGTTCCCTCAATCATCAGGAGATTTTAATGGAAGCATTCACATACAATGGTTTACCGTGCGCTCTACCACGGTATCGAGCACTATTCTCTGGATAATCCAATCAAGACATATATATATATATACATATATATATATATATATATATATATGTATATATGCGGCCCCCGGGTCAAAAAGTTTGTGGACCCATGGTATACGCCCGCGCGGAGAAGAGAGGTAGCAGCATCGGTAATGCTTGCTGCGGTGCGAGTGGTAATACGAGAGAAAGAAGGTTTAAAGGAATATTTAATTCCCAAGAAAAACAGCAGGGGGTCCATCGTCTGGCGGTGGTTTGGCTTCAAGTGGGAATATGTCGAACAGACAACTGTAATATGTCAAGCGTGGGGCAAAAGCGTTGCTACAATAAGTGATATTACAGCTAATATGTAGCATCATTTGAAAAGTCACCTGCTAGAGAATGAAGAGTGTTTACTCCGCATGTCAACATCTCCATTTGGTGCCACACCAACAAAATGCCGAGGCAACCATTTCCAGATCAACAACATATGAAAAAACATAAGGAGATGACGTCCGCAGTAACCTAGCATATAGCGATTTGATTTCCTATTATGCAGCTCATTTTTATTTGACAATTATTGAAATATCTTGTGTGACATCATGCACAAAAGTGCACTTTATTTGCGTTAAACTATTGTAGTGTCGTTCTCTACAAAAAGTGCACTTTAATTTAGTGTTGTTTTGATATGTCATCTTAGTGACATCATGCACAAAAGTGCACTCGGAGCTTGTTTTAAAATGTTTCTGACAATATTGCACTTTCTGTTTGGAAATGACATGAATGAATTGGAGCCACTATGGATTGAACTTTCACAGTATCATGTTAGACCCGCTCGACATCCATTGCTTTCGGTCCCCTAGAGGGGGGGGGTTGCCCACATCTGAGGTCCTCTCCAAGGTTTCTCATAGTCAGCATTGTCACTGGCGTCCCACTGAATGTGAATTCTCCCTGCCCACTGGGTGTGAGTTTTCCTTGCCCTTTTGTGGGTTCTTCCGAGGATGTTGTAGTCGTAATGATTTGTGCAGTCCTTTGAGACATTTGTGATTTGGGGCTATATAAATAAACATTGATTGATTGATTGAATGTTTGTGCCACTGCTTAATAACTGTTTAATAAATACAGTTTTGGTAAATTGACTTAGTTGTGATTTCCCTCTCTGCATGAAATTTTAAAATGATATATTAATGCAGTATGAAGAAGAATGTTTTAATGTAGACACATAGAATCATCACACTGCTGTGATTATATGTGTCAAGTGTTCATTCAAGGCTAAGGGAAAATATGAAGATATATATCGTGTATCGTGACGTAGCCTGAAAATATTGAGATATTTTAAAAAAGCCATATAGCCCAGTCCTACAACAGCAGCACATAAGGCCTCTTTAAGGAGTCATGTGCCCGCTCTCGATGTTTAAAAGAACATCAACGCGTGCAGAGCAATTTGCAGAGAGTTATTGTGCTCGCCTGTGAAAAATACAGCTGAGACAATATTTCTTGCATAAAATATGCGGCCTTGCACAACTTTTATTATCGTATCCTACAACAGAAACATAAATAAAGTTGCTAACTAAAGCTTTTCCACTGATTCATGAACAAAAAAAACAAATTACCCGGCCGTGTTTGGAATGGAGGAATAAACACTTTCCTACTTAATCAATGCCACCCAGAAGTTGTGAAATACGGGGCTGTGTTTCTTTGTATGCACTACTATTATGTGTAATATTAACTATCTAAAGGCCTGAATGCTGATAGTATCATTTGATTACTGCAGTTGCACACTGACAAGAAATGACTATGTATCCGCTTCTACTTCTCTCCTTTTTAAGTGTCAAAGGGGAACATTATCACAATTTCAAAAGGGTTAAAAGCAATAAAAATCAGTTCCCAATGGCTTGTTGTAGTTTTGGAAGTTTTTTTCAAAATTTTACCGGTCCCGGAATATCCCTAAAAAAAAGCTTCAAAGGGCTTGATTTTCGCTATTTGCGATGCGACTATCCGTTTCCCTGTGACGTCATACAGTGCTGCCAATGTAAACAAACAATGGCGAATAGCACAGCAAGATATAGCGACATTAGCTCAGATTCACACTCGGATTTCAGCGACTTAAGCGATTCAACAGATTACGCATGTATTGAAACGGATGGTTGGAGTATGAAAGTATTGAAGAAGAAACTGAAGCTATTGAGCGAATAGCTATTGATGCTATTCGTAGCCATAGCATGGCCGAATAGCTGCGTTAGCATCGCCAGTAAAATGTGCGGACCAAACGATCAGGACTTTCGCATTTTGTGATAATGGAGCAACTTAAATCCGTCGATTGGTACGTGTTTTTTTCGCATTAAATGTGGGTGGAAGGAAACGTAATATAGTTGCAAATGCATCTGCAGGTTATCCATACATCTCTGTGCCATGTCAGCTTCAGCACCGCCGGTAAATAGCATGTTAGCATCGATTAGCTGGCAGTCAACATCAACAAAACTCACCTTTGTGATTTCGTTGACTTTATTGTTGCAAATGCATCTGCAGGTTATCCATACATCTCTGTGCCATGTCTGCTTTAGCACCGCCCGTAAATAGCATGTTAGCATTGATTGGCGTAGCATGTTAGCATCGATTAGCTGGCAGTCATGCCGCAACCAAATATGTCTGATTAGCACATAAGTCAACATCAACAAAACTCACCTTTGTGATTTCGTTGACTTTACCGTTGCAAATGCATCTGCAGGTTATCCATACATCTCTGTGCCATGTCTGTCATCGCCGGTAAAATGTGGAGACACTTTTGTACATTCAATGGGCGTCTGGCGGCAGATTTCTTGCCACTTTCGCATTTTCGGGCCAGTGGTGCAACTTGAATCCCTCCCTGTTAGTGTTGTTACACCCTCCGACGACACACCGACGAGGCATGATGTCTCCAAGGTTCCAAAAAATTGTCAAAAAAACGGAAAATAACCAAATGTGTTGAAAATGAAAATGGCGGCTGTATTACCTTGAAGACGTCATGTTCTGACGTCATCACCACATGAGCGATAAACACCCATTTAGAGTTCGGAAATCGGTAAAAAAAATATGGTCTTTTTTATGCACCATCAAGGTATTTATTGACGCTTACATAGGTCTGGTGATAATGTTCCCCTTTAACTGCCACAACTATCTTTCCCTTCGGCTACATTCGGTCCCGGTCAAAAGTTTACATACACTTGTAAAGAACATCATGTCATGGCTGTCTTGAGTTTCCAACCACTTGTTGGTCACACAAAATATTCATCGAGTTTTATGAATTTATTATGGGTCTACTGAAAACCTGAGTAAATCCAAAGAATACATACACACTGCAAAAACTGAAGTCTCAGTAAGAGTGAATATCTCAAATTAGGGTGATATTTGCTTTTATTTTGTCTGATAAGATAATTCTTCTCACTAAGCAGATTTGATGTTAGAGTGTGTGAACGACTCCAGCCGTCACCGTGTGGGTTGCATGGACCATTTAGGAAGGACATTGCGTGGAGCATCTTTGACTCTTTTATTTTTTCAAATAACTCGTTTGCGTCGATCGGGTCGCTTTTCAGCGCCTCCTCCTCCGCTGCTCGTCTCGGCCGGCTTTTCAGCTGCCGGTGACGTCGTCTTCCTCTGGGGCTCATTCTCTGATCGCTTGTGTTCTGGTTGCTTCTGCCGTGCTGCACTCCTGCGGACACTCCAACTCTCTTATTCGCTCCTTCCTCCTTCTCCCCTCTTAAACGCTGCGAGGAGATAGGCAGATTGAGAACCGGTGTGTGTGTCACGCACCTGATCTTGATTGTGGTGGCGGCGCTGCAGGCACACACCGCTTCTTTGTTCCGCTGCATACTCCGCTTCAGAGTGTTTTACTTGTTTTAAGTCTTTTGGTCTTAAATGATATCAATAAGATACTACAGCTTGTTGCTGAGATTTTATGACCTACATTGAGTAAAACATGCTCGATACTAGAATATCAAATGTTGCAAAGCTGTGTCTGTCATGTCTTTTTGATCATGTCTTGTTTGGATGTGTTCTGTTGACCTTTGGTCTCTTTGAGCTCCTGTTTTTTTTCACACCCTTGTTTTGTCGCCATGGTTAATCATCGTGTTCACCTGTCTCTGATTAGTGCTCGCCCGCTCACCTGCTTCCCGAGCACTCATCAGAGGCAGTATTTACATATATATATATGTATATATGTATATATATATTTACAGCTCCGCCCCCGGCCAAATTTTTTTAAATTGTAATTTTAAAGAATTTATCTGAATGTGCATGAACTATTTCTGTTCAAAATAGTTTAAAATGTCACGTTAGATGTTTGAATATTAACTGTCCGTTTGCTGCACTACTATATGAGTACGTATTTTCTATTGTTTCATTGAAAATAAAACAGCAAAGTCCATTTGGCTGTCATCAGTTTTTAATTTTGAGACACAATTGTGTCAAAGTCATGATTTTTTTTTTCTATTGATTTCATGCTTGAATTGAGACATTTTTACATTGAAAAAAGTAGTTTCATACTCGTGAGTGTTGACGACACAGCTTTGCAACAGTTGATATTCTAGTTTCAAGCATGTTTTTACTCAATATAGATCTTCAAATCTCAGCAACATGCTCTAATATCTTACTGAGATCATTTAGGACCGAAACACTTAAAACAAGTAAAACACTCTCACATAAAATTTGCTTAGAGAGAATAATCATTTTATCAGACAGAAAATAAGCAAATATCACCCTTATACTTAGATTTATTTCAGTTTTTGCAGTGTGCAACAATGGTATCCAAATATGGTACGGTTTGATTTTAAGTCAATCGGTACTCAGTAGTACCAACGGAATTTGATCAATACTTTGTAAAAGTATAAAATTCAGATTAATTTACCCACTTTTATTAAGATATCTATCTGCAGGATGATTGAGGATGTCTGTTGGCATCTTTTGGAGCTGATGTAGGAGTTGGGGTTGCTAGAAAACTTCACGCTATTTCAAAATTAATGGTCTTGGTTAATGTTTCGTCTGATAGGTGATGGACGAGTCTGAGGCCTGCTCACTTCCCGGCGGTCTGGCCAGTGTGAAGAAACAGTTCGAGAACCAGGGGTTTGCCTCCTCGTCCTCCCAGTCCAGCAGCACCCAGTTCCATATTCAGCAGAGATCTGTGCAGGTGGGAACTGAATCAGGTTTTTTTGGTCATTTATATTTCATAAACTTTGTGCAAGGTAAGTTCAGACTCGGGGTAAACAAGGTTTATTCAGTAAGTTACCATACAATCAATTATTTTCATCAAGCTTTTTTTACACCAAAAGTTCAGGAACTTTCCAAGAACCTTATGTTCCCGGAACCTTCTGAACTTTTTGACAAAAAAAAATCTGTCCGGAAGCTTGCATGTAAAGCAACCATATACAATCGTGGACAATCGTCCTGAGTTTCCAATTATTCCTACAACTCATATTTTTTTTGTGATAGAGTGATTGGAGCACATACTTGTTGGTCACAAACAAACGTTCATGAAGTTTGGTTATTTTATGAATTTATTATGGGTCAACTGAAAATGTGACCAAATCTGCTGGGTCAAAAGTATACATACAGCAATGTTTGTTGTGTCTTGACTAAGGGGAGGTGACGGCAAACAGACACCAGAGGATTTTCAAAACCTTATTAGATATATAGTAAATATATATAATAAGAATAATAAACAATACTAACTAATAAACTAAGGAAATGAAGTGTGACAAAAATCCAACAGTGTGTATGGTGTAACACTAGTGAAGTGAAGTGAATTATATTTATATAGCGCTTTTTCTCTAGTGACTCAAAGCGCCTTACATAGTGAAACCCAATATCTAAGTTACATTTTAAACCAGTGTGGGTGGCACTGGGAGCAGTTGGGTAAAGTGCCACAACGGCAGTGACTAAGATGGTGGAAGCGGGGATCGAACCTGCAACACTCAAGTTGCTGGCACGGCCGCTCTACCAACCGAGCTATACCGCCCACTATGTGTAGAATTTAAATGAAGTGTGTGTTACCAAAGTGTTGAACTAGATACGAGGAAGTCCAGGGGGCAGGCAGGTGATCAGGGGCGAGAGAGAGGTGTCAGAGTCCAGGGGCGAGCGAGGAGTCGAGGAATGAGGGTGGCAGTCGAGATTCAGGGCAACGGAAGGAAAACACTGCTTAAAAACAAGGGGGGAATACAAGGGACAAATCAAACAATGGAGAGGAAACAAGGATAGAGAAAACAACTTCGCTTATGTTCTCGTGCCGATCCTTGGGTCCACTGGTCCTTTATTCAGCTCGCCCTCATCAGTCACAGGAGTCCAGATTGCCTGATCATCTGCCGGCTTGTAGCTGCGTGGGCGTGCTGCTCCCAGCGCGAGCAGGGGCATGTCCGAACGCGCTGTCAGCGGATCCTCCGAGTGCTCCCGCAGAGGAGGGAGTTGCAGACTGCACGTGCGCCGTAACAATGTTAATATTTGTTGGTTTTCTGACATGGACTTGTTTCTTCAGCATTGTCCACACGTTTAAGTCAGGACTTTGGGAAGGCCATTCTTAAATCTTAATTCTAGCCTGATTCGGCCATTCCTTTACCACTTTTGACGTGTGTTTGGGGTCCTTGTCCTGTTGGAACACCCAACTGCGCCCAAGACCCAACTACCTGGTGTCAAGACGGTGGGGTCGCAGCTTGCTTTGATTGATTGATTGATTGATTGAAACTTTTATTAGTAGATTGCACAGTACAGTACATATTCCGTACAATTGACCACTAAATGGTAACACCCGAATACGTTTTTAAACTTGTTTAAGTCGTGGTGCGGGGTTTGTTCTCCCGGGATGAAAACAGACTACTCTGGACCAGGCGTGAAGGTAGGAGCATATTTAATTATCCGAAACAAAAAGGGCGTACAAGGCGAAGGCAAAACTTAACGCGGGATACAAAAACTATACAGAAACTATGGACATGAAACAAAAAACTTTCTAACAGTGGCATGAAACGAGCATGAAAGAATCAACACAGAGCATGAATCTATGGCTTGAAGGAGCAACATGAACTGTGGTATCCCGTGACAAAAAGCAATGACGCCAGGCCGACTGACTGGCAAAGGCAGGCTTAAATAAGGGTCTTGATTATGTGAAAATCATAAGTCGCATGGTAACCAAACAAAACAAGGGGGCGCCAACATGAACTAAAAGAGTCCAAAGAGTAACAAAAACATAATCCAGACCACAGATCATGACACCGGGCTGATGAATTTTGGTTGTCCTGAAGAATTTGGAGGCATTCCTCCTTTTTATCGTCCCATTTACTCCCTGTAAAGCACCAGTTCTATTGGCAGCAAAACAGGCCCGGATCATAATATTACCACCACCATGCTTGACGGTAAGCATGGTGTTCCTGGGATTAAAGGCCTCACCTCTTCTCCTCCAAACATATTAATATGATGGATATATAATTAATATAATTGGAAATTAAGAGTTTGTAAAAATTGGACTCTTACTTTGTTTACTTATGTGACGACCGTCTTAAAGTTTTGTAATCAATCTTAAATATCAAGCAGCTAAAATGTGCCAAACATGGATAAATGTGGAGAGAGTGTTTTACAGTTTTCCCATCATGCACTCTAATGGATTTAAATGGCTGTAATTTAGATTTGTATTCATACAATGTTCAGTGAGCAGGTTGTGTTATGTGTGACCAAGTCTGTTGGCCTTTGTTAGTTGCATTTTTTCCTTTTTTTGCACCATGACTAGGGAATGTTGTTTGGATTGTGTCATATATGTTAATGATGTGCTATTGTTTCAAAAGGTCATTGATCTGATTTACTCACATTGTCCACAAGATGGCAGCAAATAGCTTGCATTTGGAGATCGCCTGGTATTTAAGGTTAATTTGAAAACGCGCTGCAATGCTTTGTTGAACTCGGAGCGGTATGGCTAATGTTGATAGAGTGGTCGTGAGGGTTCCAGGTTCGATCCCCGCTTCTGCCATCCTAGTCACCGCCGTTGTGTCCTTGGGCAAGACACTTTACCCACCTGCTCACAGTTCCACCTGCACTGGTTTAAAAATGTTACTTAGATATTGGGTTTCACTATGTAAAGCGCTTTAAGTCACTAGAGAAAAGCGCTATATAAATATAATTCACTTCACTTAAACTCATGACGACTCGGGGGTCAAATTGTTTTGTTCCATGATGACCTTATTAAAGTTTTGCAACCAGTCATAAATATCAAGCAGCTAAGATGTGCCAAACATGGATAAGAGTTTTACATTTTTCATGGGTGTGATTTTGATATTTCTTATGGTGTTTGGAAACGTTTCATAGTATCCACAATGTTCAGTGAGCAGGTTGTGTTATGTGTGTTAACATATGTGTTCGTTGCATTTTTAAATTTTTTTTGCAGCATGACTAGGGAAGGTTGTGTCATATAAGTCAATGCTGTGCTATTGTGTCAAAGTACTTTTAAGGGTCATTTATCTGATTTACTCACATGGCCACAGGATGGCAGCAAATATGCAGCATTCAGGGACGGCCGGGTATTTAAGATTAACTGGGTTTAAATGTAACTTAGATATTGGGTTTCACAATGTAAAGCGCTTTGAGTCACTTATAGAAAGCGCTATATAAATATAATTCACTTCACTTCACAATTTGAAAGCGCGGTGCACTGCATTGTTGAACTTATGACGACTCGGGGGGTGAAATTGAAGAGGTCGACAAGCCGAATTTGGGACACTCCTGCTTTAGTTCCTCGAATTAAAGGTTCAAATTATATTATTTTGATGGATATATGTTTATTTTAATGGATATATAATTTATATAATTGGATATTTAGTGTGAGTGGAATCTTACCTTGTTTACTTCCGGGACGACTTTCTTAAAGTTTTGTAATCAATCAAAAATATCAAGCTGCTAAAATGCGGCGAACATGGATAAGTGTGGAGAGAGTGTTTTTACAATTTTCCCATCATGCACTCTAATATATTTAAATGGGTGTAATTTTGATATTTCTTATGGTGTTTGGACATTTTTTATAATGTCCACAATGTTCAGTAAGCAGGTTGTGTTACGTGTGACCATGTGTGTCGACATATATGTTAGTTGCATTTTTTTTTGTGCACCATGACTAGGGAAGGTTGTTTGGATTGTGTGATAACTAAATGCTATGCTAAATTCTTTAAGAGGGTCATTGATCGGATTTACTCCTATTGTCCACAAGATGGCAGCAAATATGTAGCAATCAGAGACCGCCTTGTATTTAGGATTAATTTCTACAGCGCGGTGCAATGTTTTGTTGAACTTGTGACGACTCAGGGGTCAAATTAAAGAGGCTGAAACTTGCTTTAATTCCACGAATGAAAGATTCGATCAAACAGCAGCTGGGTAAAAAGTCCAATACATACAGTGTTAACACTTTTTAGGGCACAACACAACACACCATAAACTGACACCTGACGTTTTTGGACATGCAACTGTACTTAAAACGTGGGACTGTACCTTAGAGCGTAAGGTGAAACTGTAACTGAGTGTGCAGCCCAATACGTCTCTCCTCATGAGTAAAATTCAACTCTGTCTCTGCTTGATTCCATCTTCTTGTCTTGTGTGATAGATTGTTCGGTGTTTGAACCTTGACAGTATTTGTTGTGAATTCATCCACTGTGTTGGTTTTGTTCTTGGAACAAGAAACATATAATTTTGTATTGAATTTAAAAATATATATATATAATGTCCAAGTTTAAGGAAACGGCAGGCTGTTTTCTTCTAATGGATTTATTAAAATCTTTGCAAGCTGGGTAACGTTTTGCTGTGGTCTGGAACAACATGGCACACAAACAACTATCAGAAATGCAGCCAATATTACATACAGATATTGTGTCATGAGGCATGCAAATTGGCCCTGTGATGAGGTGGCGACTTGTCCAGGGTGTACCATGCCTTCCGCCCGAATGCAGCTGATATAGGCTCCAGCACCCTCCGTGACCCCGAAGGGAATAAGCGGTAGTAAATGGATGGAATATTTTCAATAAAGAAGGGCATTGATGAATTCGCATTTGAAACTGGTGGGGTTCGGTTCGGAACCTCCAACGAGGTTAAGAACCACTGACCTACAGTGTTAACACTTTTTAGGGCGCAACAAAACCCACCATAAACTGACACCTAATGTTTTTGGATGTGCAACTGTACTTAAAACGTGGGACTGTACCTTAGAGCGTAGGGTGAAACTGTAACTGAGTGTGCAGCCCATTACGTCTCTCCTTATGAGTAAAATTCAACTCTGTCTCTGCTTGTACTTACAACTTCATGTCATACTTGGAAATGAGACTCAGAAATGTGTAACAAAACAAGATGAAACAACTGGACAGCAGTTATCATAATCAGCTCATTTTTAAATGAGATTTTAGTATAAAAATAAAATAATGTTCACACCCACAATAATACAATACCAGTATCAATTCCCAGATACCGGGTGTTGGTACTGTATCGGTTCAAACAACCAACTCAGTTCTTGCCTATAAAGCGTACTCAAATGTCTTCATGTTTTTTAAATGATTAAATGCTTCTGGATGCGAGCCCGCCGCGGTTTGTTTTCTACGTTATTGCCGGAGCGAAAGTGAAACCAGCGCCGTGACGTGACAGTGAAAAGGGTCCCCCCCCTACCCCCAGGCGGGGCACGGCGTGACCTCTGCTGTCCCGATCGCTCCTCATCAGCTGGGTTTCGTCACTGAATTGAGAAGATGCCAGAATGCGTTACTTCAGTCACATTTTTCAACCGATTCAAACCATTCCATTTTCAACATATTCCACCATACAGGAAATTTAAACCTCCCTTTTTTGAAGTTCAAAAAAACTCCAGGATTTTCCACGATTCCAGGTTTTCCAAAGCCCTATTTCCACTCATTTTCTGGCTACTCTTCCTCCCACATTTTTCAACCCATTTCAACCGTTCCACTGTCAAAATTTCCTCTTAATTAGGACGATTTTCCATAAATTCCAGGAATTCCGTAAAAAACTTTTCTCAATTCAACAAGTTACGTCTTCAACATTTCTCGACCCATTTGAAACATTTCAACACCAACTATTTCAAATCATTCAGACTATTCAAGTTCACCGTTCCACCATCAAAACCTTCCTCTTAAATAGGACAAAAATCACAGTTGGTTTTTTTTTAACTGGAAAAATTCCCGGTTTTCCAGATATTCCAGGAATTCTGTAATACCATTTCTCAATTCAACATGTTAGTTTTTTAACATTTCTTGAACTGATTTCAAACATCTCAACACCAACTATTTCAAATCATTCAGACCATTGAAGTTTTTTTTTACCATTTTCTAAAAAATTCCCACTTTTCCCGAAATTCCCAAATTTTTCTGAAATGGGACATTTTTCAAACTTCCACAATTTCCTCATTTTTCAACAATTCAAACCATTCCACCTTCAACACATTGAACTCACCCTGGATATTAAAACTACTATTTTTCCATATTCAACAAATTTCCAGGAATTCCCTTTTTTGGTCATCCTATTTCTGCCCTTAAAGTCAACTACTCCTTTAACATTTTTCAACCCATTTCAACCGTGCCACCATCAAAACATTCCTCTTATATAAGACAAAAACAAATTTGTTTGTTTTTAACTAGAAAATTCCCGGTTTTCCCGACATTCCAGGAATTCTGTAGTACCATTTCTCAATTCAACATGTTACTTTGAACTCAGCCTGGACATTAAAACTACTATTTTTCCACATTCAACAAATTTCCAGGAATTCCCCCTTTTTGGTACCCTATTTCCGCCCTTAAGTCCGACTACTACTTTCACATTTTTCAACCAATTTCAACCGTTCCACTGTCAATACACTCATATTAAGAATAAAAACCAAGTTGGTTAAGGAACTAGAAAAATTACCAATTTTCCCGAAATTCCATGAATTTCTCAACTAAAAACTGTTACTAATTCAACATTTCTTCCCCGATTTAAACAATTCCAACACCAAACAATTCAACTCATTCAGGAAATTCATTCTCCTAATCATTTTTTAAAAAAAAACCCTTTTCCCAAAATCCCCAAATTTCCAGAAAGTTCCCATTGAAATGATTGAGACATTTTTCCAAGTTGCACAATTACCAAATTTGTTAACCAATTTAAACCATTCCAACATTAACACATTCCTTTTATTGCACACATTCAAATGACTGTTTTTCTACATTCAGCAAATTTCCAGGAATTCCCGTTTTTTGGTAACCTATTTCCGCCCTTAAGTTTGACTACTCCTTTCACATTTTTCAACCCATTTCAACCGTTACACCATCAAAACGTTCCTCTTAATTAAGACAAAAACAAATTTGTGTTTTTTTTTAACTAGAAAATTCCCAGTTTTCCTGACATTCCAGGAATTCCGTAATACAATTTTTTCAATTCAACATATTATTTCTTCAACATTTCTCAACCGATTTGAATCATTTAAACACCAACTATTTCAAATCATTCAGACAATTGAAGCTGTTTACCATTTTCAAAAAAAATTCCCACTTTTTCTGAAATTCCTAATTTTTTCTGAAATGGGACATTTTTCCAACGTCCTTAATTACCACATTTTTCAGCCGATTCAAACCATTCCACCTTCAACACGGTCAACTCATCCTGGACATTAAAACTACTATTTTTCCACATTCAACCAAATTTCCAGGAATTTTTTGGAAACTCATTTCCGCCCTTAAGTTCGACTACTACTTCAGACTACTTTCTTACCATTTTTTAAAAAAATTACAGCTTTTCCCGAAATTCTAAAATTTTTCTGAAATGGGACATTTTTCAAACTTCCACAATTACCACATTTTTCAACAATTCAAACCATTCCACCTTCAACACATTGAACTCACCCTGGACATTAAAACTACTATTTTTCCACATTCAACAAATTTCCAGGAATTCCCTTTTTTGGGTATCCTATCCCCGCCCTTAAAGTCAACTACTCCTTTAACATTTTTCAACAATTCAAACCATTCCACCATCAAAACGTTCCTCTTAATTAGGACAAAAAACACAGTTGTTTTTTTTAACTAGAAAAATTCCCGTTTTTCCCGACATTCCAGGAATTCTGTAATACATTTCTCAATTCAACATGTTACTTCTTCAACATTTCTCAACCGATTTGAAACATTTCAACACCAACTATTTCAAATCATTCAGGCCATTGAAGTTTTTTACCATTTTCTAAAAAATTCCCACTTTTCCTGAAATTCCTATTTTTTTCTGAAATGGGACATTTTTCCAACGTCTTTAATTACCACATTTTTCAGCCGATTCAAACCATTCCACCTTCAACACGTTCAACTCATCCTGGACATTAAAACTACTATTTTTTAACATTCTACAAATTTCCAGGAATTCTCGTTTTTTGGCAACTTATTTCCACCCTTAAGTTCGACTACTACTTCAGAATAGTTTTTTACCATTTTTAAAAAATTCCCGCTTTTCCCGAAATTCCCAAATTTTTCTGAAATGGGACATTTTTTAAACTTCCAAAATTACCGCATTTTTCAACAATTCAAACCATTCCACCTTCAACACATTCATTTCATCCTGGACATTAAAATTACTATTTTTCCACATTCAACAAATTTCCAGGAATTCCCTTTTTTGGGTATCCTATCTCCGCCCTTAAAGTCAACTACTCCTTTAACATTTTTCAACCCATTGCAACCGTCCCACCATCAAAATGTTCCTCTTAATTAGGACAAAAACACAGTTGTTTTTTTGAACTGGAAAAATTCCCGGTTTTCCCGACATTCCAGGAATTCTGTAATACCATTTCTCAATTCAACATGTTACTTCTTCAACATTTCTCAACCGATTTGAAACATTTCAACACCAACTATTTCAAATCATTCAGACCATTGAATTTTTTACCATTTTCAAAAAAATGTCCACTTTTCCTGAAATTCCTAGTTTTTCTGAAATGGGGCATTTTTCCAACTTCCACAATTACCACATTTTTCAGCCGATTCAAACCATTCCACCTTCAACACGTTCAACTCATCCTGGACATTAAAATTACTATTTTTCCCCATTCTACAAATTTCCAGGAATTCCCGTTTTTTGGCAACTTATTTCCACCCTTAAGTTCGACTACTACTTCGGACTAGTTTTTTACCATTTTTTTTTTTAATTCCCGCTTTTCCCGAAATTCCCAAATTTTTCTGAAATGGGACATTTCTTAAACTTCCACAATTACCGCATTTTTCAACAATTCAAACCATTCCACCATTAAAACGTTCCTCTTAATTAGGACAAAAAACACAGTTGTTTTTTTGAACTGGAAAAATTCCCGGTTTTCCCGACATTCCACGAATTCTGTAATACATTTCTCAATTCAACATGTTACTTCTTCAACATTTCTCAACCGATTTGAAACATTTCAACACCAACTATTTCAAATCATTCAGACCATTGCAGTTTTTTACCATTTTCAAAAAAATGCCCACTTTTCCTGAAATTCCTAGTTTTTCTGAAATGGGACATTTTTCCAACTTCCACAATTACCACATTTTTCAACCAATTCAAACCATTTCACCTTCAACACGTTCAACTCATCCTGTACATTAAAATTACTTTTTTTTCACATTCTACAAATTTCCAGGAATTCCCGTTTTTTGGCAACTTATTTCCACCCTTAAGTTCGACTACTACTTCAGACTAGTTTTTTACCTTTTTTTTTTAAATTCCCGCTTTTCCCGAAATTCCCAAATTTTTCTGAAATGGGACATTTTTTTAAACTTCCAAAATTACCGCATTTTTCAACAATTCAAACCATTCCACCATCAAAACGTTCCTCTTAATTAGGACAAAAAACACAGTTGTTTTTTTTAACTGTAAAAATTCCCGGTTTTTCCGACATTCCAGGAATTCCGTAATACATTTCTCAATTCAACATGTTACTTCTTCAACATTTCTCAACCGATTTGAAACATTTCAACACCAACTATTTCAAATTATTCAGACCATTGAAGTTTTTTTTACCATTTTCTAAAAAATTCCCACTTTTCCTGAAATTCCAAATTTTTTCTGAAATGCTACATTTTTCCAACGTCCTTAATTACCACATTTTTCAGCCGATTCAAACCATTTCACCTTCAACACGTTCAACTCATCCTGGACATTAAAACTACTATTTTTCCACATTCTACAAATTTCCAGGAATTCCCGTTTTTTGGCAACTTATTTCCACCCTTAAGTTCGACTACTACTTCAGACTAGTTTTTTACCATTTTTTAAAAAATTCCCGCTTTTCCCGAAATTCCAGAATTTTTCTGAAATGGGACATTTTTTAAACTTCCACAATTACCGCATTTTTCAACAATTCAAACCATTCCACCATCAAAACGTTCCTCTTAATTAGGACAAAAAACATAGTTGTTTTTTTTAACTGGAAAAATTCCCGGTTTTCCCGACATTCCAGGAATTCTGTAATACCATTTCTCAATCCAACATGTTACTTCTTCAACATTTCTTGATCGATTTGAAATATTTCAACACCAAGTATTTAAAATCATTCAGACCATTTAAGTTTTTTTTTTTTTTTACCATTTTCTAAAAAATTCCCGCTTTACCCAAATTCCCAAATTTTTCTGAAATGGGACATTTTTCCAACTTCCACAATTACCAAATTTTTTAACCAATTCAAACCATTCCACCTTCAACACGTTCAAGTCATCCTGGACATTAAAACTACTATTTTTTCACATTCTACAAATTTCCAGGAATTGCCGTTTTTTGGCAACTTATTTCTGCCTTTAGGTTTACCAGTTTTCCCAAAATTCCAGGAATTTCTCAATTAAAAATGGTTACCAATTCAACATTTCTTGCTCGATTTAAACAATTCCAACACCAATCAATTAAACTTATTCGGGACATTCATGCTACTAGTAATTTTAAAAAAAAATCCCGCTTTTCCCAAATTTCTACCAAGTTCCCATTGAAAAGAATGGGACATTTTTCCAAGTTGCACAATTACCAAATTTTTCAATCTATATAAACCACGGCTTGACCCCTGCTGTCCCGATCGCTCCTCATCAGCTGGGTTTCGTCACTGAATCGAGAAGATGCCAAAACGCGTTACTTCAGCCTAACGCTTGATCTCGGAGAGCGAGGTCAAATCCGGCCCTCCGATGCGCCCTCTCCGCCATCTGCTCAGTGAGTCGTGGCGCCGCGTGGATGCAGCGAGCGTAAAGGAAATCACTGAATGCTAAATTTTACATGGAGGTGCGCGAGTGTCGGGGTCGGTTTCATCGACTCGGCGCTCACGTGCCTCGGCAGAAGAGCACTTCCCAGGCGAGTGTCGAATCCGGAGCGCCATGTTTCAGTTCATCAGCCAGAAAGATATCGTCATCCTCACTTTTAAATGTTAACAGCAAGCTCAAATATTCTAACTTTATCCACTGAAGGCCGCACACTGAAAAATCAAAGCAAGTGGGGGCCATTTTGATATTTTTTATTTAAAAAAAACAATACAATATAAGTATAAAAAATATATATATATTTCGGCCTCCACTCAG
The DNA here is from genome assembly GCF_033978795.1 of Nerophis ophidion. Taxonomy (NCBI): domain Eukaryota; kingdom Metazoa; phylum Chordata; class Actinopteri; order Syngnathiformes; family Syngnathidae; genus Nerophis; species Nerophis ophidion. Next base: position 36,905,529 of record NC_084637.1, read on the forward strand.
GCTTGATCTCAGGGACCCCAAAGGGTTTTGGTGAAAAAAATATAAAAAATGTGTCATTATTCAATATTATTTTTTTATTATTATTCAAGTTTTAAATCTCACTAACCTTTTTGAAACCAAGAGCTACTTCTTGGATACTGATTAATGCGAAGGGCTACCAGTTTGATACACACTTAAGTAAATTGCCAGAAATAGCCAATTTGCTCAATTTACCTTTAATAAATAAATATATATATATATATATTTTTAGAGAATAAATGATGCAAAAAACAATTGAACGGTTTAAAAGAGGAGAAAACACGAAAAAAAAAATGAAAATTAAATTTTGAAACATAGTTTATCTTCAATTTCGACACTTTGAAATTCAAAATGCAACGGAAAAAAATAAAGAGAAAAACTAGCTAATTCGAATATTTTTGAAAAAAGTAAAATAATTTATAGAACATCATTAGTAATTTTTTTCTTATTATTCAAGTTTTAAATCTCTAGATCAGGGGTCACCAACCTTTTTGAAACCAAGAGCTACTTCTTGGGTACTGATTGATGCGAAGGGCTACCAGTTTGATACACACTTAAATAAATTGCCAGAAATAGCCAATTTGCTCAATTTACCTTTAATAAATATATATATATATATATATATATATATATATATATATATATATATATATATATATATATATATACATATATATATATATATATATATATATATATATGGTTATTTCTGTCCATCATTCCGTCGTACATTTTTTTCCTTTTACAGAAGGTTTTTTTTAGAGAATAAATGATGCAAAAAACAATTGAACGGTTTAAAAGAGGAGAAAACACGAAAAAAAAAATGAAAATTAAATTTTGAAACATAGTTTATCTTCAATTTCGACACTGTAAAATTCAAAATTCAACGGAAAAAAATAAAGAGAAAAACTAGCTAATTCGAATATTTTGGAAAAAAATAAAATAATTTATAGAACATCATTAGAATATTTTTTCTTATTATTCAAGTTTTAAATCTCTAGATCAGGGGTCACCAACCTTTTTGAAAGCAAGAGCTACTTCTTGGGTACTGATTAATGCGAAGGGCTACCAGTTTGATACACACTTAAATAAATTGCCAGAAATAGCCAATTTGCTCAATTTACCTTTAATAAATATATACATATAAATATGGTTATTTCTGTCTGTCATTCCGTCGTACATTTTTTTCCTTTTACAGAAGGTTTTTTTAGAGAATAAATGATGCAAAAAACAATTGAACGGTGGTTTAAAAGAGGAGAAAACACGAAAAAAATGAAAATTAAATTTTGAAACATAGTTTATCTTCAGTTTCGACTCTTTAAAATTCAAAATTCAACGGAAAAAAATAAAGAGAAAAACTAGCTAATTCGAATATTTTGGAAAAAAATAAAATAATTTATAGAACATCATTAGAATATTTTTTCTTATTATTCAAGTTTTAAATCTCTAGATCAGGGGTCACCAACCTTTTTGAAAGCAAGAGCTACTTCTTGGGTACTGATTAATGCGAAGGGCTACCAGTTTGATACACACTTAAATAAATTGCCAGAAATAGCCAATTTGCTCAATTTACCTTTAATAAATAAATATACATATATATATATATATATTATATATATATATATATATATATATATATATATATATATATATATATATATATATATATATATATATATATATATGTATATATATATATATATATATATATATATATATATATATATATGTATATATATATATATATATATATATGGTTATTTCTGTCCATCATTCCGTCGTACATTTTTTTCCTTTTACAGAAGGTTTTTTTAGAGAATAAATGATGCAAAAAACAATTGAACGGTGGTGTAAAAGAGGAGAAAACACGAAAAAAATGAAAATTAAATTTTGAAACATAGTTTATCTTCAATTTCGACACTTTAAAATTCAAAATTCAACGGAAAAAAATAAAGAAAAAAACTAGCTAATTCGAATATTTAAAAAAAAAATAATAATTTATAGAACATCATTAGTAATGTTTTTTCTTATTATTCAAGTTTTAAATCTCTAGATCAGGGGTCACCAACCTTTTTGAAAGCAAGAGCTACTTCTTGGGTACTGATTGATGCGAAGGGCTACCAGTTTGATACACACTTAAATAAATTGCCAGAAATAGCCAATTTGCTCAATTTACCCTTAATAAATAAATATATATATATAAATATGGTTATTTCTGTCTGTCATTCCGTCGTACATTTTTTTTCCTTTTACGGAAGGTTTTTTGTAGAGAATAAATGATGAAAAAAACACTTAATTGAACGGTGGTTTAAAAGAGGAGAAAACAGAAAAAAAATGAAAATACAATTTTGAAACATAGTTTATCTTCAATTTCGACTCTTTAAAATTCAAAATTCAACCAAAAAAAATAGAGAAAAACTAGCTAATTTGAATATTTTAGAAAAAAATAAAAGAATTTATGGAACATCACTAGTATTTTTTTACTGATTAAGATTCATTTTAGAATTTTGATGACATGTTTTAAATAGGTTAAAATCCAATCTGCACTTTGTTAGAATATATAACAAATTGTACCAAGCTATATTTCTAACAAAGACAAATCATTATTTCTTCTAGATTTTCCAGAACAAAATTTTTTAAAAGAAATTCAAAAGACTTTGAAATAAGATTTAAATTTGATCCTACAGATTTTCTAGGTTTGGCAGAATATTTTTTTTGAATTTTAATCATAATAAGTTTGAAGAAGCTAAAATGAAGAATTAAATTAAAATGTACTTATTATTGTTTACAATAAATAAAATATATACTTGAACATCGATTTAAATTTTCAGGAAAAAAGAGGATAGGAATTTAAAAGGTAAAAAGGTAAATGTGTTGGAAAATCCTAAAATCATTTTTAAAATTGTATTTTTTTCTAAAATTGTCTTTCTGAAAGTTATACGAAGCAAAGTAAAATAAAAATAATTTATTTAAACCAGTGAAGACCAAGTCGTTCAAATATTTTCTTGGATTTTCAAATTCTATTTGATTTTTGTCTCTCTTAGAATTAAAAATGTCGAGCAAAGCCAGACCAGCTTGCTAGTAAATAAATACAATTTAAAAAATAGAGGCAGCTCACTGGTAAGTGCTGCTATTTGAGCTATTTTTAGAACTGGCCAGCGGGCGACTCATTTGGTCCTTACGGGCGACCTGGTGCCCACGGGCACCGCATTGGTGACCCCTGTTCTATATCAACATTAAGTCCATCAGTCAATATAATGATTTTAAAGATTTAGGTTGTATGCTCTTTTTGTCACAAAAAAAAATGTTTTTTTATGGAAAAATCACAAAATATACAATATTTTCACCCAATATTTTTTAAAGTGGAATATTTGAGATTATATAATAATTGGAGCATTAAACAGGTCAATAACTCATAACACCATTGATTTTAATTAATTATTATTTTTTGAGCAATGACATTAAAAAAAAAATCACACTAAAATGATGGGGGATCCAAAAGTGTTAGAAAATAAATTTTACATTTTTTTTACTGTTTACTTTTAACACAATACCCTCGAAATCAACTTCAGCTCTATCCGTCAATTATAAGTTTGATTGTTGTTTATGTTTTTTGTTTGTTAATTTTTGGCCCTTCTTTAAAAAACAGCTCTGTTTTTTATATGGCAAACACAAAATATGCAACATTTTCCCCCAAAAATATCTCAAAGTGGAAAACTTTGAATAGGTCAATAATTCATATTGACATTGATTTTGATTCATTATTATTTTTTAAGGAAAGAAACAGCCTGCATGGCAGCTTTGTTTTATTAGAGTAAACATTGCAACATTTTCTTGTTACATTTCACCCGTTTGCTCCTTTATATCACTTTTTACGTTTTAAAAATTTTTCAATCGTATTTTTAAAATGTGCCGTGGGGCCGTTAAAAAATTACCTGAGGCCGCAAATGGCCCCCGGGCCGCACTTTGGACACCCCTGTTCTAAGGAATAAATCATGTTTATTTTGTGCGTATTTTTTTTTTTACAACTTTACTTTTATTATACTGTAACCATAAAGGGCTTTGTGAAAAGCCATTTGTTTCCGCTTCGAACTGATCCCGCATCGATATCGGGTATCGATATCGGCAACCACAACAACAAACAAAGTATCAGCTTGCATTTGACGTCCTACTTGGAGAGCCAGTTAACATTAAATGCCCTCCCAAATAACATTTATTCTCTTTTAGTCAAGTCCTTTGCAAAAAGGTAAAATGCTAGGCTATAAAGTACCAGCAGCTGGCGGCTACACAACAACTAAGCACACAATAGCACACTAGCTAGAGACGTGTAAAAAGTGTCCTCAATTGAACGATATTCCAACTGTAAAGCAGTCAATATAAACAAGTATTAAATAATTATAGTTGCATATTATTTACACATGTCATGTCTGTGTGATTATGTTTTGTTTTTTTGGGACACTCTGTTCCGGTTTTGGCACTTCCTGGTTTGTTTTGTTACCATAGCAACTCGTTAGTTTTCACCTTGTCCTCATGTCACGCCCCTGTCCTCATGTCTCACACCTGTTTTCACTAATCACCACAGTATTATTTAAGCCTGTCTGTTTCTGTTGTTTATCCTGGCAACATCAAAAGACCCATGTTCCTTTCTCGTCACAGTAAGTGTTTTTGTTTTAGTTGTTCATAGTTCTGCCATTGTGCAAGTTTTAGTTCCTGTCCATAGTTTATGCCATAGTGCAAGTGTTTGTTTCCATAACCAAGTTTTGTACCTCCATTGTGAGCGCCTTTTGTTTGTCTTTTAGTAGTTATAGTGTTAAAATAAAAAGACGTACATTCATTCACGCCTTGCTCGTGCCAACTTTACTTTGCATCGGAAAAACAATCCAAGTCCCAGTCGTGACAAAACATTCAAGTCTCCAAGGCAGAAGTGCATTAGAAAGTAACCAGTAACAAACGTGTCCGCATCATTCCACTTACTATGTCATGAGCGTAACCAAATTAATTTTTGTGACCACTAGGTGTCACCCCAAAAAATGTACTTTATTTATTTATTTATTTTTAGATTAATGTCAACCTTTTCCAATATTCCAGTACAAGTATGTGTGATTCCAGCTGATGTAAAATGGGATCGATATCCGTATCAGCCAATACGCTCGACTCCAATACCCCTGCTCAGAAATATGGTGATTTATATCATCTTGAAATGTAGAAACGATACATGGTAAGAGCAGTTGAACTGATTATTGTTTGCTTATTAAAAAGCCGATTTCACATATGTGGGTGTTGTTGATTCATTGTGTGAATGCTCCACAGTGTTCACACATATGGTTTCTCTTTTTCTTCTCCAGATTTTGGCGCGCTCTACCGTCCACATTTTTCATCCGATTCAAACCGTTCCAACTTCAAACTGTCCAGCCAATTCGGGACTCGAGGGCTTTCTTTTGAAAAATTCCAAAAATTCCCAGATTTCCCAGAATTCCAGGTTGTCCGGGACATTTTTCCCATTCAAAATTAATTGGCCATTTTTCACACGTCCACCATTTCCACATTTTTCGACGGATTCAAACCATTCCACCTTCAACATATTCCACCACACAGGAAATTTAAACTACCCTTTTTTGAAGTTCAAAAAAATTCCAGGATTTTCTACAATTCCGGGTTTTTCAAAACCTTATTTCCTCCGACATTTTTCAACCCACTTCAACCATTCTACCGTCAAAACATTCCTCTTAAGCAGGACAAAAAACAAAATTGTTTTTTCGAACAGAAAAAATATTCCAGATTTTCCTGAAATTCAAGGAATTTCGTTATACCATTTTTCAATTCAACATGTTGCTTTTTCAAAAATTTTTCGAACTGTTTGAAACATTTCGACACCAACCATTTCAACTCATTCAGACCATTCAAGTTTTTTTTGTTTCTTTTTCACCATTTTCTAAAAAATTCCCAATTTTTTCTGAAATTCCCATTAAAATTGATGAGACACTTTTCAATACTTCCGCAAATACCACAGTTTTCAACCGATTCAAACCATTCCACCTTCAACACATTCAACTCATCCTGGACATTCAAACTACTATGTTTCCACATTCAACAAACTTCCAGGAATTCCCGTTTTTTGGTAATTTTTATCAGCCCTTAAATTCGATAATACTCCTTCCACAGTTTTCAACCGATTCAAACCGTTCCAACTGTAGACTGTTCAGCCTCTTCGGGAATTGCGGGATTTATCTTGACAAATTCCAGACATTCCCAGATTTCCCAGAATTCCAGGTTTTCCGGGGCATTTTCCCCATATAAAATTAATTGGCCATTTTTTACACGTCCACCATTTCCACATTTTTCCATCGAATCAATTCCATTTTCAACATATTGCACCACACAGGAAATTAAAATACCCTTTTTTGAAGTTCAAAAAAATTCCAGGATTTTCTACAATTCCGGGTTTTTCAAAACCTTATTTCCTCCGACATTTTTCAACCCACTTCAACCATTCTACCGTCAAAACATTCCTCTTAACCAGGAGAAAAAACAAATTTGTTTTTTGAACTGAAAAAATATTCCAGATTTTCCTGAAATTCCAGGAATTCCGTAACACCATTTTTCAATTCAACATGTTGCTTCTTTAAAATTTTTCGACCGATTTGAAACATTTCAACACCAACCATTTCAACTCATTCAGACCATTCAAGTTTTTTTTGTGGTTTTTTTTTACCATTTTCTAAAAAATTCCCATTTTTTTCTGAAATTCCCATTAAAATTAATTGGACACTTTTAAAAACTTCCGCAATTACAAAATGTGTCAACCGATTCCAACCATTCCACCTTCAACACATTCAACTCATCCTGGAAACTCAAACTACTATGTTTCCACATTCAACAAACTTCCAGGAATTCCCGTTTTTTGGAAATTTTTATCCAACTGTAGACTGTTCAGCCTCTTCGGGAATTGCAGGATTTCTCTTGACAAATCCTAAACATTCCCAGATTTCCCAGAATTCCAGGTTTTCCGGGACATTTTCCCCATATAAAATTAATTGGCCATTTTTCACACGTCCACCATTTCCACATTTTTCAACTAAATCAAACCATTCCATTTTCAACATATTCCACCATCCAGGAAATTTAAACAACCCTTTTTTGAAGTTCCAAAAAATTCCAGGATTTTCCATGATTCCAGATTTTCCAAGCCCTATTTCCACATTTTTCAACCGAATCAAACCATTCCACCTTCAACATATTCCACCATACAGGAGTTTTAAAGTTCCCTTTTTAGAAGTTCAAAAAAATTCCAGGATTTTACACAATTCCAGGTTTTCCAAAGCCCTATCTCCACTCTTTTTTCTGGCGACTACCCCTCCCACATTTTCAACCCATTTCAACCATTCCACAGTCAAAACGTTTCTCTTAATTAGGACAAAAAACTAAATTGTTTTTTTTAACTGGAAAATTCACGGTTTTCCCGACATTCCAGGAATTCTGTAATACCATTTCTCAATTCAACATGTTAGTTCTTTAACATTTCTCGAACCGATTTGAAACATTTCAACACCAACTATTTCAAATCATTCAGACCATTGATGTTTTTTTATACCATTGTCTAAAAAATTGTAATTTTTCCCGAAATTCCCATTTTTTTCTGAAATGGGAAATTTTTCAAACTTCCACAATTACCACATTTTTCATCTGATTCAAACCCTTCCACCTTCAACACATTGAACTCATCCTGGACATTGAAACTATTATTTTTCCACATTCAACAAATTTCCAGGAATTCCCGTTTTTTGGCAACCTATTTCCACCCTTAAGTTCGACTACTCCTTTCACATTTTTCAACCCATTTCAATGGTTTCACCGCCCAAACACTCATATTCAGAACAAAAACCACGTTGGTTAAGACACTATAAACATTCCCAGTTTTCCCGAAATTCCAAGAATTTCTCAATTAAAAATTGTTACCAATTCAACATTTCTTGCCCGATTTACACAATTCCAACACCAATCAATTCAACTCATTTGGGACATTCATGCTTAGTCATTTTTTTTAAAAAATACCGCTTTTCCCAGAATCCCCGAATTTCCAGGGAGTTCCCATTGAGATGAATGGGACATTTTTCCAAGTTGCACAATTACCACATTTTTTAACCTATTTAAACCATTACAACATTAACACATTCATTTTATCCTGGACATTCAAACTACTATTTTTCAACATTCAACAAATTTCCAAGTGTTTTTTGGTAACCTTTGCTGCCATTAAGTTCGACTACTCCTTTCGAATTTTTCAACCAAAATCAACCGTTCCACCATCAAAATGTTCCTCTTGATTACAACAAAACAAAGTTGATGTTTTTTTAAACTGGAAAAATTCCCGGTTTACCCGAAATTCCAGGAATTCCGTAATGCCCATTTCTCAATTCAACATGTTACTACTTCTTCAACATTTACAAAGTATTACAAAGCATTCAGACGATTGAAGTTTTTCACCATTTTCTAAAAAATTCTCACTTTTCCCGAAATTCCCAAATTTGTCTGAAATGAGACATTTTTCAAACTTCCACAATTACGGCATTTTTCAACTGATTCAAACCATTCCACTTTCAACATGTTCAAAACATCCTGGAAATTCAAACTATTATTTTTCAAAATTCAACAAATTTCCAGGAATTCCCGTTTTTTGGAAACCTATTTTCGCCCTTAAGTTTGACTACTCCTTTTACATTTGTCAACATATTTCAACGGTTCCACCATCAAAACACTCATATTCAGAACAAAAACCACGTTGTTTAAAGAACTACAAAAATTCCCAGTTTTCCTGAAATTCCAGAATTTCTCAATTAAAAATGGTTACCAATTCAACATTTCTTGCCCGATTTAAACAATTCCAACACCAATCAATTCAACTCATTCGGGACATTCATGCTCTTAGTCATTCTTTTTTTAAATCCCGTTTTTCCCAAAATTCCTAAATTTCCAGCAAGTTCCCATTGAAATGATTTGGGACATTTTTCCAAGTTGCACAATTACCACATTTTTTAACCTATTTAAACCATTCCAACATTAACACATTCCTTTTATCCTGGACATTCAAACTACTGTTTTTTCCCATTTAAAATTTTTCCAGGAATTCCCGTTTTTTGGTTACCTATTTCCGCCCTTAAGTTCGACTACTCCTTTCACATTTTTCAATATTTTTCAACATATTTCAATGGTTCCACCGTCAAAACACTCATATTCAGAACAAAAAACACATTGTTTAAGGAACTAGAAAAATTCAGTTTTCCCAAAATTTCAGGAATTTTCTCAATTAAAAATGGTTACCAATTCAACATTTCTTGCCCGATTTAAACAATTTCAACACCAGTCAATTCAACTCATTCATGCTCTTAGTCATTTTTTAAAAAATCCTGCTTTTCCCAAAATTCACAAATTTCCAGCAAGTTCCCATTGAAACGAATGGGACATGTTTCCAAGTTGCACAATTACCACATTTTTCAAGCTATTTAAACCATTCCAACATTAACACATTCCTTTTATCCTGGACATTCAGACTACTGTTTTTTCGCATTTAAACATTTTCCAGGAATTCCCGTTTTTTGGCAACCTATTTCCGCCCTTAAGTTCGACTACTCCTTTCACATTTTTCAACCCACTTCAACCGTTCCACCATCAAAACGTTCCTCTTAATTAGGAAAAAAAACAAAAGGAATTCCGTAATACCATTTCTCAATTCAACATGTTACTTCTTCAACATTTCTCAACCGTTTTGAAACATTTCAACAACTATTACAAATCATTCGGACTATTGAAGTTTTTTTTACTATTTTCCAAAAATTTCCACTTTTCCCCAAATTCCCAAATTTGTCTGAAATGGGACCTTTTTCCAACTTCCTCAATTACCACATTTTTCAACTGATTCAAACCATTCTACATTCAACACGTTCTAATCATCCTGGACATTCAAACTATTATTTTTCAAAATTCAACAAATTTCCAGTAATTCCCGTTTTTTGGTAACCTATTTCCGGCCTTAAGTTCGACTACTACTTTTACATTTTTCAACATATTTCAACGGTTTCACCGTCAAAACACTCATATTCGGAACAAAAAACACGTTGTTTAACTAACTAGAAAAACTCAGTTTTCCTGAAATTTCAGGAATTTCTCAATTAAAAATGGTTACCAATTCAACATTTCTTGCCCGATTTAAACAATTCCAACACTAATCAATTCAACTCATTCGGGACATTCATGCTCTTAGTCATTTTTTTTTTAAATCCCGTTTTTCCCAAAATTCCTAAATTTCCAGCAAGTTCCCATTGAAATGATTTGGGACATTTTTCCAAGTTGCACAATTACCACATTTTTTAACCTATTTAAACCATTCCAACATTAACACATTCCTTTTATCCTGGACATTCAAACTACTGTTTTTTCCCATTTAAAATTTTTCCAGGAATTCCCGTTTTTTGGTTACCTATTTCCGCCCTTAAGTTCGACTACTCCTTTCACATTTTTCAATATTTTTCAACATATTTCAATGGTTCCACCGTCAAAACACTCATATTCAGAACAAAAAACACATTGTTTAAGGAACTAGAAAAATTCAGTTTTCCCAAAATTTCAGGAATTTTCTCAATTAAAAATGGTTACCAATTCAACATTTCTTGCCCGATTTAAACAATTTCAACACCAGTCAATTCAACTCATTCATGCTCTTAGTCATTTTTTAAAAAATCCTGCTTTTCCCAAAATTCACAAATTTCCAGCAAGTTGCCATTGAAACGAATGGGACATGTTTCCAAGTTGCACAATTACCACATTTTTCAAGCTATTTAAACCATTCCAACATTAACACATTCCTTTTATCCTGGACATTCAAACTACTGTTTTTTCGCATTTAAACATTTTCCAGGAATTCCCGTTTTTTGGCAACCTATTTCCGCCCTTAAGTTCGACTACTCCTTTCACATTTTTCAACCCACTTCAACCGTTCCACCATCAAAACGTTCCTCTTAATTAGGAAAAAAAACAAAAGGAATTCCGTAATACCATTTCTCAATTCAACATGTTACTTCTTCAACATTTCTCAACCGTTTTGAAACATTTCAACAACTATTACAAATCATTCGGACTATTGAAGTTTTTTTACTATTTTCCAAAAATTTCCACTTTTCCCCAAATTCCCAAATTTGTCTGAAATGGGACCTTTTTCCAACTTCCTCAATTACCACATTTTTCAACTGATTCAAACCATTCTACATTACAACACGTTCTAATCATCCTGGACATTCAAACTATTATTTTTCAAAATTCAACAAATTTCCCGTAATTCCCGTTTTTTGGTAACCTATTTCCAGCCTTAAGTTCGACTACTACTTTTACATTTTTCAACATATTTCAACGGTTTCACCGTCAAAACACTCATATTCAGAACAAAAAACACGTTGTTTAACTAACTAGAAAAACTCAGTTTTCCTGAAATTTCAGGAATTTCTCAATTAAAAATGGTTACCAATTCAACATTTCTTGCTCGATTTAAACAATTCCAACACCAATCAATTCAACTCATTCGGGACATTCATGCTCTTGGTCATTTTTTAAAAAAATCCCGTTTTTCCCAAAATTCCCAAATTTCCAGCAAGTTCCCATTGAAATGATTTGGACATTTTTCTAAGTTGCACAATCACCACAATTTTCAACCAATTTAAACCATTCCAACATTAACACATTCTTTTTACCCTGGACATTCAAACTACTGTTTTTTCCCATTTAAAATTTTTCCAGGAATTCGCGTTTTTTGGCAACCTATTTCCGCCCTTAAGTTCGACTACTCCTTTCACATTTTTCAACATTTTCAACATATTTCAACGGTTCCACCGTCAAAACACTCATATTCAGAACAAAAACCACGTTGTTTAAGGAACTAGAAAAATTCCGTTTTCCCGAAATTTCAGGAATTTCTCAATTAAAAATGGTTACCAATTCAACATTTCTTGCCCGATTTAAAGAATTCCAACACTAATCAATTCATGCTCCTTATCATTTTTTTTTTAATCCCGCTTTTCTTTAAAATCCAAAATTTCCAGCAAGTTCCCATTAAAAAGAATGGGACATATTTCCAAGTTGCACAATCACCCCATTTTTCAACCTATTTAAACCATTCCAACATTAACACATTCCTTTTATCCCGGACATTCAAACTAACACTTCCACCAAGTTCCCAATCAAATCCCGTTTTTTCCTGGAAATTCAAACTCTTCTACATCCAAACCGTTCTAACATTCAAACTATTCTTACGTTTCTCTGTGTTTTTCTTGGGAGAGTGGCCATGCCAGCAACCTAAAGGGTTCTTGGTTCAATCCCCACTTTCTACCAACCTCATCACGTCCGTTGTGTCCTCCAGCAAGACACTCACCCTTGCTCCTGATGGGTGGTGGTTAGGACCTTGCATGGCAGCTCCCGCCATCAGTGTGAATGGTGAAATAGTGTCAAAGCGCTTTGAGTACCTTGACGGTAGAAAAGCGCTATACAACTATAACCCATTTACCATTTCTCCGTCTGCAGGAGGTGTGCCATTCCTCGGAGGTGACGGTGAGAAGCAGTGTCAGAGAGGTCGCCCCTTCCACGGCCATTTTTCATAAAGAGGTACCGTCCCCCCCCCCTCTGCCCTGAATGATGAAAGCATTATTAAGCAGTTCACACGGAGTGCGGTATATCAAACAGGTGCGCTTGTTAGCATACCACTGATTTCCGCAGGTGGTCCACGACGAGCGAGTGCACCAGAACAACGTGGCCGGCATTCACGGACACCATCACAACGACACAGGTTAGTTTAGATCGTAAAAAGAGCCTTGATGTGATTGTCTGAGAATCTAAGTACGGAGAGAAAAACGACGGACGTGGGGAGAACCCGAGTAATTGCGGCCGCCTGCTTGCCAGAAAATGAGCACGGCTCGCGCCTTTAATGAAAGGATATTTCGCTTTCTATTCCTCTCACTGCGAATGACTTAATGAGGCAGCTTTCTTCTCCCGTCGTATTCAGTTAGGCTTGCCGCAGGAGACGACCTACCCAAGGTTTCCACACAGGCTTTGAAGCAGCAGTATGAAAAAACCATCGAGGAAGCCACACCGGCCGATGAAATTAAGGTAACGATGCCATTTGTTTGTCATAATTGACTATGAAAACGAGGCGACACGTCGTGAAAAGCTGATTGCATACAAGGATACTGTGATTTGAATCCTAAGACAAAATGACAATGAGATTAATTAGATTTAACATTTATCACAGTGGTACCTTTACCTACCTAACTCAAAAACAGAGCACCACCCGTTGAAAATGAACCAAAATCTATTCACTCCAATACAATTCATACCACAGTCCTCTTAAGAAAAGGTCTCTGTACTCCAAACAACTACAGTAGTTTCATGAATGTCAGGTTCAAACACTGACGCCATCTATGAATCAGACCAGAAGCAAGGAATCATGCAGGGACAAAGTTAAATTTAGCTCATGAGGAGACACGTGTGGCTGTGTTCTAGTTACAGATCCAAACTACGTTCTAAAAGTCAAGCCCGCGCGCATCCTCTATTCATTTGGTCGATGATATTAAGGTAACGATGCCATTTGTTTGTCATAATTGACTATGAAAACGAGGCGACACGTCGTGAAAAACTGTTTGCATAAAATATACTGTGATATGAACCCAAAGGCGAAATGACAATGAAATTAATTAGATTGATTATTTTATGAATTAAGGAGCAAGCTTTTTGACATACAGTGGTACCTTTACCTACGTAACTCAAAAAACAGAGCACCACCCATTGAAAATGAACCAAAATCTATTTACTCCAATACAATCCAAACCACAGTTCTCTTAAAAAAGGTTTCTGTACTCCAAACAACTACAGTAGTTTCATGAATGTCAGGTTCAAACACTGACGCCATCTATGAATCAGACCAGAAGCAAGGAATCATGCAGAGACAAAGTTCAATTTAGCTCATGAGGAGAAACGTGTGGCTGTGTTCTAGTTACAGATCCAAAATACGTTCTAAAAGTCAAACCCACGCGCCTCCTCTATTTATTTGGTCGATGATATTAAGGTAAGAATGCCATTTGTTTGTCATAATTGACGGACACACGGACGGGGGTTTACGGCTCGCGACTATTAAAACGAGGCGACACGTCGTGAAAAGCTGATTGCAAACAAAGATACTCTGATTTGAACCCAAAGGCGAAATGACAATGAGATTAATTAGATTGATAATTTTTTCAATTAGGGAACAAGCTTTTTGACATACAGTGGTACCTTTACCTACGTTACTCAAAAACAGAGCACCGCCGATGAAAATGAACCAAAATCTATTTACTCCAATACAATCCAAACCACAGTCCTCTTAAAAAAAGGTCTCAGTACTCCAAACAACTACAGTAGTTTCATAAATGTCAGGTTCAAACACTGACGCCATCTATGAATCAGACCAGAAGCAAGGAATCATGCAGAGACAGAGTTCAATTTAGCTCATGAGGAGAAACGTGTGGCTGTGTTCTAGTTACAGATCCAAAATACGTTCTAAAAGTCAAACCCACGCGCCTCCTCTATTTATTTGGTCGATGATATTAAGGTAAGAATGCCATTTGTTTGTCATAATTGACGGACACACGGACGGGGGTTTACGGCTCGCGACTATTAAAACGAGGCGACACGTCGTGAAAAGCTGATTGCAAACAAAGATACTCTGATTTGAACCCAAAGGCGAAATGACAATGAGATTAATTAGATTGATAATTTTTTCAATTAGGGAACAAGCTTTTTGACATACAGTGGTACCTTTACCTACGTTACTCAAAAACAGAGCACCGCCGATGAAAATGAACCAAAATCTATTTACTCCAATACAATCCAAACCACAGTCCTCTTAAAAAAAGGTCTCAGTACTCCAAACAACTACAGTAGTTTCATAAATGTCAGGTTCAAACACTGACGCCATCTATGAATCAGACCAGAAGCAAGGAATCATGCAGAGACAGAGTTCAATTTAGCTCATGAGGAGACACGTGTAGCTGTGTTCTAGTTACAGATCCAAAATACGTTCTAAAAGTCAAACCCACGCGCCTCCTCTATTTATTTGGTCGATGATATTAAGGTAAGAATGCCATTTGTTTGTCATAATTGACGGACACACGGACGGGGGTTTACGGCTCGCGACTATTAAAACGAGGCGACACGTCGTGAAAAGCTGATTGCAAACAAAGATACTCTGATTTGAACCCAAAGGCGAAATGACAATGAGATTAATTAGACTGATAATTTTTTCAATTAGGGAACAAGCTTTTTGACATACAGTGGTACCTTTACCTACGTAACTCAAAAACAGACCACCGCCCATTGAAAAAGAACCAAAATCTATTTACTCCAATACAATCCAAACCACAGTCCTCTTAAGAAAAGGTCTCTGTACTCCAAACAATTACAGTAGTTTCATGAATGTCAGGTTCAAACACTGACGCCATCTATGAATCAGACCAGAAGCAAGGAATCATGCAGGGACAAAGTTAAATTTAGCTCATGAGAAAACACGTGTGGCTGTGTTCTAGTTACAGATCCAAACTACATTCTAAAAGTCAAGCCCGCGCGCCTCCTCTATTTATTTGGTCGATGATATTAAGGTAACGATGCCATTTGTTTGTCATAATTGACTATGAAAACGAGGCTACACGTCGTGAAAAGCTGTTTGCATAAAATATACTGTGATATGAACCCAAAGGCGAAATGACAATGAAATTCATTAGATTGATTATTTTTTTAATTAAGGAGCAAGCTTTTTGACATACAGTGGTACCTTTACCTACGTAACTCAAAAAACAGAGCACCGCCCATTGAAAATGAACCAAAATCTATTTACTCCAATAAAATCCAAACTACAGTTCTCTTAAAAAAGGTTTCTGTACTCCAAACAACTACAGTAGTTTCATGAATGTCAGGTTCAAACACTGACGCCATCTATGAATCAGACCAGAAGCAAGGAATCATGCAGAGACAGAGTTCAATTTAGCTCATGAGGAGACACGTGTGGCTGTGTTCTAGTTACAGATCCAAACTACGTTCTAAAAGTCAAACCCACGCGCCTCCTCTATTTATTTGGTCGATGATATTAAGGTAAGAATGCCATTTGTTTGTCATAATTGACGGACACACGGACGGGGGTTTACGGCTCGCGACTATTAAAACGAGGCGAGACGTCGTGAAAAGCTGATTGCAAACAAAGATACTCTGATTTGAACCCAAAGGCGAAATGACAATGAGATTAATTAGATTGATAATTTTTTCAATTAGGGAACAAGCTTTTCGACATATAGTGGTACCTTTACCTACGTAACTCAAAAACAGAGCACCATCCATTGGAAATTAACCAAAATCTATTTACTCCAATACAATCCAAACCACAGTCCTCTTAAAAAAAGGTCCCTGTACTCCAAACAACTACAGTAGTTTCATGAATGTCAGGTTCAACCACTGATACCATCTATGAATCAGACCAGAAGCAAGGAATCATGCAGAGACAGAGTTCAATTTAGCTCATGAGGAGACACGTGTAGCTGTGTTCTAGTTACAGATCCAAACTACGTTCTAAAAGTCAAGCCCGCGCGCCTCCTCTATTTATTTGGCCGGTGAAATTAAGGTAACAATGTCATTTGTTTGTCATAATTGACGGACGGACGGGGGGTTTACGGCTCGCGACTATGAAAGCGAGGAGACACGTCGTGAAAAGCAGATTGCAAACAAAGATACTCTGATTTGAACCCAAAGGCGAAATGACAATAATTAGATTGATAATTTTTTCAATTAGGGAACAAGCTTTTTGACATACAGTCGTACCTTTACCTACGTAACTCAAAAACAGAGCACCACCCATTGAAAACGTACCAAAATCTATTTACTCCAATACAATCCATACCACAGTCCTCTTAAAAAAAGGTCTCTGTACTCCAAACAACTACAGTAGTTTCATGAATGTCAGGTTCAAACACTGACGCCATCTATTAATAAGACCAGGAGCAAGGAGTCATGCAGAGACAGAGTTCAATTTAGCTCATGAGGAGACACGTGTGGCTGTGTTCTAGTTACAGATCCAAAATACGTTCTAAAAGTCAAACCCACGCGCCTCCTCTATTTATTTGGCCGATGAAATTAAGGTAACGATGCCATTTGTTTGTCATAATTGAAGGGGGGGGGGGGGGTTTACTGCTCGCGACTATGAAAGCGAGGCGACACGTCGCGAAAAAGCTGATTGCATAAAAGATACTGCGATTTGAGCCCAAAGGCAAAATGACAATGAGACTAATTAGATTGATCATTTTTTCAATTAGCGAACACGCTTTTTGACATACAGTGGTACCTTTACCTACGTAACTCAAAAACAGAGCACCACCCTTTGAAAATGAACCAAAATCTATTAACTTCAATACAATCCAAACCATAGTCCTCTTAAAAAAAGGTCTCTACTCCAAACAACTACAGTAGTTTCATGAATGTCAGGTTCAAACACTGACGCCATCTATGAATCAGACCAGAAGCAAGGAATCATGCAGAGACAGAGTTCAATTTAGCTCATGAGGAGACACGTTGGGCTGTGTTCTAGTTACGGATCCAAACTACGTTTTAAAAGCAAGCCCGCGGGCATCCTCTATTTATTTGGCAGATGAAATTAAGGTAACGATGTCATTTGTTTGTCATAATTGGTGGGGGGGGGGGGGGGGGGGGTTACGGCTCGCGACTATGAAAGCGAGGCGACACGTCTTGAAAAGCTGATTGCATACAAGGATACTGTGATTTGAACCCAAAGGCAAAATGACAATGAGATTAATTAGATTTATAATTTTTTTTAAATTAGGGAACAAGCTTTTTGACATACAGTGGTACCTTTACCTATGTAACTCAAAAACAGAGCACCGCCCGTTGAAAATAAACCAAAATCTATTTACTCCAATACAATCCAAACCACAGTCCTCTTAAAAAAAGGTCTCTGTACTCCAAACAACTACAGTAGTTTCATAAATGTCAGGTTCAAACACTGACGCCATCTATGAATCAGACCAGAAGCAAGGAATCATGCAGAGACAAAGTTCAATTTAGCTCATGAGGAGAAACGTGTGGCTGTGTTGTAGTTACAGATCCAAAATACGTTCTAAAAGTCAAACCCACGCGCCTCCTCTATTTATTTGGTCGATGATATTAAGGTAAGAATGCCATTTGTTTGTCATAATTGACGGACACACGGACGGGGGTTTACGGCTCGCGACTATTAAAACGAGGCGACACGTCGTGAAAAGCTGATTGCAAACAAAGATACTCTGATTTGAACCCAAAGGCGAAATGACAATGAGATTAATTAGATTGATAATTTTTTCAATTAGGGAACAAGCTTTTTGACATACAGTGGTACCTTTACCTACGTAACTCAAAAATAGAGCACCGCCCATTGAAAAAGAACCAAAATCTATTTACTCCAATACAATCCAAACCACAGTCCTCTTAAGAAAAGGTCTCTGTACTCCAAACAACTACAGTAGTTTCATGAATGTCAGGTTCAAACACTGACGCCATCTATGAATCAGACCAGAAGCAAGGAATCATGCAGAGACAAAGTTAAATTTAGCTCATGAGAAGACACGTGTGGCTGTGTTCTAGTTACAGATCCAAACTACATTCTAAAAGTCAAGCCCGCGCGTCTCCTCTATTTATTTGGTCGATGATATTAAGGTAACGATGCCATTTGTTTGTCATAATTGACTATGAAAACGAGGCGACATGTCGTGAAAAGCTGTTTGCATAAAATATACTGTGATATGAACCCAAAGGCGAAATGACAATGAAATTCATTAGATTGATTATTTTTTTAATTAAGGAGCAAGCTTTTTGACATACAGTGGTACCTTTACCTACGTAACTCAAAAACAGAGCACCGCCCATTGAAAAAGAACCAAAATCTATTTACTCCAATACAATCCAAACCACAGTCCTCTTAAGAAAAGGTCTCTGTACTCCAAACAACTACAGTAGTTTCATGAATGTCAGGTTCAAACACTGACGCCATCTATGAATCAGACCAGAAGCAAGGAATCATGCAGGGACAAAGTTAAATTTAGCTCATGAGAAGACACGTGTGGCTGTGTTCTAGTTACAGATCCAAATTACATTCTAAAAGTCAAGCCCGCGCGCCTCCTCTATTTATTTGGTCGATGATATTAAGGTAACGATGCCATTTGTTTGTCATAATTGACTATGAAAACGAGGCGACACGTCGTGAAAAGCTGTTTGCATAAAATATACTGTGATATGAACCCAAAGGCGAAATGACAATGAAATTCATTAGATTGATTATTTTTTTAATTAAGGAGCAAGCTTTTTGACATACAGTGGTACCTTTACCTACGTAACTCAAAAAACAGAGCACCGCCGTTTGAAAATTAACCAAAATCTATTTACTTCAGTACAATCCAAACCACAGTCCTCTTAAAAAAAAAGGTCTCTGTACTCCAAACAACTACAGTAGTTTCATGAATGTCAGGTTCAAACACTGACGCCATCTATTAATAAGACCAAAAGCAAGGAATCATGCAGAGACAGAGTTCAATTTAGCTCATGAGGAGACACGTGTGGCTGTGTTCTAGTTACAGATCCAAACTACATTCTAAAAGTCAAGCCCGCGCGCCTCCTCTATTTATTTGGTCGATGATATTAAGGTAACGATGCCATTTGTTTGTCATAATTGACTATGAAAACGAGGCGACACGTCGTGAAAAGCTGTTTGCATAAAATATACTGTGATATGAACCCAAAGGCGAAATGACAATGAAATTCATTAGATTGATTATTTTTTTAATTAAGGAGCAAGCTTTTTGACATACAGTGGTACCTTTACCTACGTAACTCAAAAAACAGAGCACCGCCCATTGAAAATGAACCAAAATCTATTTACTCCAATAAAATCCAAACTACAGTTCTCTTAAAAAAGGTTTCTGTACTCCAAACAACTACAGTAGTTTCATGAATGTCAGGTTCAAACACTGACGCCATCTATGAATCAGACCAGAAGCAAGGAATCATGCAGAGACAGAGTTCAATTTAGCTCATGAGGAGACACGTGTGGCTGTGTTCTAGTTACAGATCCAAACTACGTTCTAAAAGTCAAACCCACGCGCCTCCTCTATTTATTTGGTCGATGATATTAAGGTAAGAATGCCATTTGTTTGTCATAATTGACGGACACACGGACGGGGGGTTACGGCTCGCGACTATTAAAACGAGGCGAGACGTCGTGAAAAGCTGATTGCAAACAAAGATACTCTGATTTGAACCCAAAGGCGAAATGACAATGAGATTAATTAGATTGATAATTTTTTCAATTAGGGAACAAGCTTTTCGACATATAGTGGTACCTTTACCTACGTAACTCAAAAACAGAGCACCATCCATTGGAAATTAACCAAAATCTATTTACTCCAATACAATCCAAACCACAGTCCTCTTAAAAAAAGGTCCCTGTACTCCAAACAACTACAGTAGTTTCATGAATGTCAGGTTCAACCACTGATACCATCTATGAATCAGACCAGAAGCAAGGAATCATGCAGAGACAGAGTTCAATTTAGCTCATGAGGAGACACATGTAGCTGTGTTCTAGTTACAGATCCAAACTACGTTCTAAAAGTCAAGCCCGCGCGCCTCCTCTATTTATTTGGCCGATGAAATTAAGGTAACAAGGTCATTTGTTTGTCATAATTGACGGACGGACGGGGGGGTTTACGGCTCGCGACTATGAAACCGAGGCGACACGTCGTGAAAAGCGGATTGCATACAAGGATACTGTGATTTGAACCCAAAGGCGAAATGACAATGAGATTATTTACATTGATCCTTTTTTCAAATAGGGAACAAGCTTTTTGACATACTGTGGTACCTTTACCTACGTAACTCAAAAACAGAGCCCCGCCCATTGGAAATGAACAAAAATCTATTTACTTCAGTACAATCCAAACCACAATCCTCTTTAAAAAAAAGGTCTCTGTACTTTGAACAACTACAGTAGTTTTATGAATGTCAGGTTCAAACACTGATCAGACCAGAAGCAAGGAATCATGCAGAGACAGAGTTCAATTTAGCTCAAAGGGAGACACCAGGGGTGTAACGGTGCACAAAAATTTCAGTTCGGTACGTACCTCGGTTTAGAGGTCACGGTTCGGTTAATTTTCAGTACAGTTAGAAAACAACAAAATATAATTTTTCGGGGTTATTTATTTACCAAATTTGTAAACAATGGATTTATCCTTTTAACATTGGGAACACTATAATAATTCTGCCCAGGTTAATCCACATTAAACTGCCTCAAATTGTTACTCGGATTAAATACAATGACAAAACTTTTCTTTCACATATAAAAAGTGCAACATTAAACAGTTTCAAGTCAACTCCTCATGCTTAATTTATTACAGCATTTGGGAAGCCTGTAGTTGATTTGTATTATGTACATTTTATATTTTTATAAACATGTGATAGCAGGGACCCTGCCATTCAAAGCTTTTCTGTCTGTAAAACACACACACACACACACACACCGCAAAATGAGCTAACGTTACGCTAAAAGCTAATTAGCCTTCACCTCAAGCCAGAACTGCGAGCGAGCTGAGCCTCAGACATGTCGACGCTTGTAGCTGACATGTTGATGCCTGTAGTAGACATGTTGATGCCTGTAGTAGACATGTTGATGCCTGTAGTAGACATGTTGATGCCTGTAGTAGACATGTTGATGCCTGTGACACGGTTCATTTAATTTTATTTAGCCTTTATTTAACCAGGCCAAGAGGGCAGCAGCGTGGTTTCCCTGAAGTTTCTGGCACGGCTGCTCTACCCACCATGCCTTCAGAGGGCCGCGTGTAAATATTCATGAATAGAACTGTATATTAACCTCATTACACAATTTGCATAGACAATTGTACTTGGTTATTTTTTTTACCAACATGGATAACTTGCTTTGAAATCGTGGGTGATATTAATGTATTTATTTTTGATAACCAAAAAAAAACCCCCAAAACTGCTTGGAATATTTTTTTTGCATGCATAGGTAGTATAAGTTTTTAAGATATAGAGAACGATTGGACTTCATCGTTTTTGAGAATTGGTTAAAACATTTTTTTTTTGATAAATAATCAATTTTCGGATCAAAAACCTTAAAGCATACTTTTGTAAGTAATATTGTTATTATTATTATTATTATTACTATTAGTGAAACTGTTGTTTTTTGACAGGCTTGGACAAAAGGATTGGACTGAGAAGTAGGGATACTTCATCAGGCTTTTATTTTGACGGCTTTCTTTCACCTCCAGAGTAAGGGTAGTAATACAATATCTACAATAACTAAACTGTTGGCGAAAAAGGTTCCAAAAAAAAAAAAGGAACAACCGAGAATCACTCCTGAAAGGAGGAAAACACAAAAACAAAAACAAACTATAATTTGCGCCATATCTGCTATAAAACTTATTAACACAAAACGGCTATGAAAAATTCTACACTTACTCTAATCTAATAAAGGTTAACAAAAAAATCACTCAAAAATTTGAGGAAGTGAAGTGAAGTGAATTATATTTATATAGCGCTTTTTCTCTAGTGACTCAAAGCGCTTTGCATAGTAAAACCCAATATCTAATTTTTACATTTAAACCAGTGTGGGTGGCACTGGGAGCAGGTGGGTAAAGTGTCTTGCCCAAGGACACAACGGCAGTGACTAGGATGGCGGAAGCGGGGATCGAAGCTGCAACCCTCAAGTTGGTATAGCGGTATAGCTCTACCAACCGAGCTATACGGAAAAGAACGAATCGTAGGAAAAAAATTATAACTCACCACTTCGGCTGAAATAACTAAATATCAAAAAATCACTCTGAGAGAAGGAGAAAAGTCAAACTCAAAATAGCAACGAAGGAATTCAGGATCAAGGAATATAAACGTGGGACGAGGCAAGGCATGGACATGGACGCAAGAGTGGCACGAAAACTCAAGACAATCCGGCACAGAACAAGGTGATGCGTGGGCTTATAAGACACATGAGGGTAATGGGAAACAGGTGGAAACAATCAGGGGTCAGGGATGACGTCAGACTGATGACACAAGAGGAAGGGCTATTGATCCGAAACGAGAGGAGTTACTTTTCAAAGTAAAAGATGCAATTCACAAGACAAAAGAAACCAAGTCTGACACTTTTGGTTTACTTTTTTAATACTGTATTTAATAACGATCGTATTTGTCTTAATTGCTTTTGAACATTTCTATCTTGAATATTATAAAGAATGGATTGGTTTAAAGTTCCTCTATTTTCTTTTACTAGACTGATTAACATTATATGAATTTTGTAACAACAATTTAGTTATAGTTTTTGCAACCTCCAACCTGTTTTTAAAAGGTTTTATTATAATTTATTTAGCAAATGATATAATACGACAATTGCCTTTTAATCAAGAATTGATTCTGAATGTACTGATTCAAATAATAACCCCAAGAATTGGAATCGAATCAAATTGTGACGTACCCAAAAATTCCCACCACCAATATGTAGTGATTTATTTCTGTCAAAATGTAAAAAAAACTAATACATTTAGCCAGAAAATAATTGATTAACGTATACATGTGGCCCTTAGGCCTTGAGTTTGACACCTGTGTTCAATGGTATCTACTTCCAGCTGCTTCTCCGGCGTGTACCAATGGGAATTGTTATTGTTGGTTATGTTGCACACAGACGTCTTTAAGTGATGAACCGAAAAATGAGCGTTACATATGTGTTGGCCCTGCGATTAAGTGGCGACTTGTCCAGGGTGTACTACGCCTTTCGCCCGATTGTAGCTGAGATAGGCACCAGCGCCCCCCGTGACCCCGAAGAGATTAAACGGTAGGAAATGGATAGATGGATGGATATATGTCTCTGTATCAAGTGTATTGCTCAATTGCCCAGTTTGTACAGTCAGGATACAGACCAAACTGAAACACGTCAGGCACACCATCAGCAGTTTTTTAAAAAATATTTTCATGGATAAATGTGAAGCTCATGCTTCATGTGATGCAGAATGGTTGCTACACGGTAGAACACATTATTTTATTTATTTTGTTTCCCAGATTCAGTGGGTGTCGTCCGCCTCTTTTTCTCAGCGCCTTCCTTCTGCACTCGTTTTCACCATTCAGATGGTTGGAGGGCAGGGTTGAAAAAGAAAAACGGCTTTAATTAATGCTCGCAACCTGTAGCATAACAAAAAGCCGAGAGGCAGCTCATAGCTCAAAAAACGTGTAGGATGAGGTACCACTGTATAATAATTTCTGTTGACATTTTAATCTTCTGGAGTTACATTTCAAACCTTTTTAACTGTTCCTTTTACCATACCTACTTATAAACAACATAGGTCGATATGGATTTTAACCAGTTTCAGTGGACTCCAGTAAGCAAGTTGTCCGAAGCTTCAGCCAAGACCAGCCAGAAATACTCCTCATCTGTAAACACCACTGCATCATCTGCGGTTTCATCAGCCGCTAACGAAACAACAGAATATTTCCCTCCTCCTCCTCCGATGAATCTGCTGGAGGTACCACAACAAGAACTTGAGAGTAGTTCCCAAGCCTCCCAACATAAAACCACTGTCAACAGGGAGCAGTACTTTAAACATAAGAGCATGGCTGAACTGAAGCGCCTCTACAAGCACATTCATCCAGAAGTCCGCAAGAACCTGGAAGAAGACTACCACAGTCAACTCACCGAGGCACAGCAAAGCTTTCTGGAAAATCAGGAGGTGGTGGGAGACGTTCAGCAGGCATGCTTTATGTTTGAAAATGAGGGTTCAAGCGGGAGTACGAGTCCTGACCGAGAATCCGTGGAGTGGGACGAGATCCTTAAAGGAGAAGTTGAATCCAGGCGCTGGATGTTTGAAAACAAGCCACTGGATACGATTAAAGATGACAGTCCAAATGAGAATGAGGATAAGAATATTGCACAGCAGGAAATCATTGCCGGTAAGGATGTCAGATACACAACATGGATGTTTGAGACTAAGCCCATTGATGCTCTGGGCAATGAGACGGAGGATTTTTCCGAACAGACACAAAAAGTGACTGATCTGGCAAAAGGTGACGTCCGTACCGCTACTTGGCTCTTTGAGACGCAGCCTCTGGACTACCTAAATAAGATCTACCAAGATGATGAACAGAATGGTGAGACCGTCATCACCAAAGACATTACTGGAGGAGATGTGAAAACTGCCAGGTATCTCTTCGAGACCCAGCATCTTGATTCCCTGGGAAAAACTGAAACTTTTGAGGAAAGCCACTTCCTCAGCCTGAAGTCTGAGATGGAAGAGTTAAAAGGGGATGTGAAGATGACCACCCGCAGGTTTGAGACTCTGCCCATGTGTGTCATTAGGGGGGATGCTGGAGAGATGCTGCAGATCACCACCATTCGCAGAGAGGAGACAGAGAAAGGAGATGTCAAGACGTCACGCTGGATGTTTGAAACCCAACCCCTAGACACAATTAACAAAGACCTTGTAAACGTAAAGCTCATATGCGGTATTTCCATGGAGGACAATGTTCAAGGCGGAGTCAACAAAGGGAGATGGCTTTTTGAGACAAAGAATCTGGATACCATCAAGGACGAGGAGTGGGAGATTTCCAGAAAGCAAAAGGAAGAGATAATTGGAGCTGATGTGAGAAAACACTGCCTGGTGTTCGAAACTCAGCCTATGGATATGCTGAAGGATAATGCCAATGCTAGACCTGTACCGTCTGAGGAGATTATAGGAGGTGATGTGCGATCAGCGAAACACCTGTTTGAAACTGTGCCAATGGAACATCTCAAGGAACTGATGGAAGTGGGGAAACTCCAGAAAAGGGTGGCAACTGAAGAAGAAAAGGGTGATGTGAGACATCAGAAGTGGGTGTTTGAAAGCCAGCCTTTGGAGAGCATAAGAGAGGAGAAAAAAGAAATTTTGAGAACTGTGAATATTGAAGCTCTAGATAAAGGAGATGTGACAAATTATAAGGAAAAGTTTGAGTGTATGGATTTAAGTAAATGTGAAGGGGCACAGAAAATTCAAGTTGAGGGCGTCACAAGCGGCTCAGTGGAATCCAACAGAGTTCTCTTTGAATCCACGCCTATGTATGCCATGCAAGACAGCTCTGGCCACTACCACGAGGTGAGGACTGTGACGCGAGAGGAGATAGTCAAGGGAGACGTGCATAGTTGCAGATGGATGTTTGAAACACGACCTATCGATGAGTTTGATGAGAGCATCAACAAGTTTCAGCTTATCAAAGGCATTTCTAAACAAGAGATCGAGTCAGGGGATGTCAAGACGGCCAAGTGGCTCTTTGAAACTCAGCAGCTTGATACAATCAAACATGTTGACAGTGAAGAAAAGGAGACTATAGAAAAGACTGAAATCGAGAGAGGTGACGTTAAGACTTGCAGGTGGCTGTTCGAGACACAGCCGATGGATGCCTTGTATGAAAAGGTAGAGAAGAGCGATGTGAATGTTGAAGAAATGCAGAAAGGTGATGTGAAAACCTGCACTTGGCTCTTTGAGACCCAGAGTCTTGACAACATACGTGACCATACAGAGTTAGAATCTGAGACCGTTTTGAAAACCTGTACTGTAAAACAAGATGACATCCAAGGAAAAGATGTGCGGCTGGCCCGCTTCCTTTTTGAGACAGAGAACCTCGAAAACCTCACTGGCGAAGACAGCGGCTCTTTCCGGAAGGTCACGGAAATCGACATTCAGTCGGGTGATGTTTCCAAAATGAAGTACATTTTTGAGAACCGCTCATCGGACATAATGACCTCTACCTCGGAGGAAACAATGCAGCGGCTGAAGATGCAGCAGGCTGAAGACATCCAGAAGGGCAATGTCGTCAACTGCACCTGGATGTTTGAGAATCACCCGATCGATGCCATCCATGAGGAGTCCAAAGAAGAGAGGGAAAGGAAAACCGTCACTGATGTCCAGGGGGGTAACGTTGACAAAGGCCGCTTCATTTTTGAGACATTCTCTCTGGATCAAATTAAAGACAAAACCACAGAGTCTGAAATGACAACACTGACAAGCATCACTAGAGAGGAAGTCGAGAAGGGAGATGTTAAAAACTACACCATGATGTTTGAGACTCAACCACTGTATGCTATCCGCGACAAAGAAGGTCATTACCATGAAGTCACCACTGTCACCAAGGAGGAGATCATGAGAGGAGACGTGGTGGGAGCCAGATGGCTGTTTGAGACTAAACCTCTGGATTCTATCAGAGACTCTGAGGAGATTTATGTAATAAAATCTGTTACCGAAGAAGGCGTCAACAAAGGAGACGTCAGCTCTGCCAGATGGAGATTTGAAACCCAACCTCTTGATGAAATTTCAGAGGAAATAAAAATCAAGTCGAAAACAGTTGCAGACATCCAGGGAGGTGATGTGAAAACAAGCAAGCATAGATTTGAGAGTGATGAGATGTCGCAAAAGTACATCAGAACGGTCAGCGTGAGCGAAATCCAAAAGGGGGACGTCAGATCGGCTACGTGGATGTTTGAAACCCGTGCAATTGACGAAATTGGCAGCGAGGGAGAAGAGTATGACGGTATGGAGAAAGTGACAAAAGAGGAAGTTATGAAAGGGGATGTCAAGCAGTCTGTTTGGCTTTTTGAGAAGCAGCCTCTTGATAGCATCAAAGACACAGAAGACACAACTCTGCTAATCCAAAAGGAGGAAATCCCACAGGGTGATGTAAAAACAACAACATGGCTCTTTGAAACGACCCCTTTCCATGAATTCAATGAGAGCAGTGTGGAAAAAAGAGACATCATGGGCAAAAGCGTCAAAGAGACACTCGAGGAACTGTACAGTCAGAAAATGGTCAACTCACAAGGGGTCCTAATTGAGGCAGATGAAATTGGTGATGTCCGCATGGCCAAGTACAAGCTGATGAACCAAGAGGCCCCGCAAATCCAAAAAGAAGAAATTATTCGTGGCAACCTGAGCAACATCATGATGAACCTCCTGAATCGCAGGGAGATCACGGAGAGGGCGATAACTATAGACAAGGAAGAGCGGGGCAACATCAACACCACAGTTGAGCAACTGTTCAACCAAGAGACGAGCAGTCAAATCGAAAAAGAAGAAATCCTCCGTGGCGACATTCAGGAAGCCATAAATAGCCTGCTGAGAAATGAGAGTTCTTCCAAGCGTGGTATTCTGATTCAGGAGGATGAGAAAGGAGATGTGAGGATGACAATCTATTCCTTATTGAATAAAGAGGAACGAGCCGGCATGGAAAAAGAGGATATCATTCAAGGCAATGTCAGCAAAACGCTTCATCGCCTCCTCTCCAACTCAGGCGCAGAGGACTCGAAAAAGATAAGGGTAGAAGACACAGAACGGGGCAATGTCAGCTTTTACTCCACATGCATAGAATCTGGAGCTTTGGAGTATTTGAGGCAGCTTCAGTGTGATACGGGTGAAACAGAGCAAGTCGTGGAAAAGGAGCATATCATTGGTGGGGATATCGAGGAAACTAAAATCTTGCTTAGGAAGAATCAACAGGAGATAGGTCGCACAGTGGCAAAGGACGATATAGTTCCCGGTGATGTATGCAGCATTGTTCAAGTCTTTATGACAGAGCCCAGTGTTACTTTCCGAAACCTGGACAATCAAGACATCGTTAAAGGGGACCTTAGTGCGGCCTTGGATTCGCTGACTCAAGCTATCAATCAGAAAGTGGTGCTAGAGAAAGAGGAAGTGGTAAAAGGAGATTTACCCACAACTTTGAAATCTTTGGAGAAGGCTCAGCATCAGTCCAAAGAAATGGAAAAGCCAGAAATCATCCGGGGAGACATTAGAGGTGCTCTCGAGTCACTAGAGAAGTCTGCAACTGTAAAAACGGAAGTGACTGTTGAAGATTTAGTGCTAGGCGATATCAGAGGAACGCTAAAGTCCCTGGAGGAGGCCAAACGAGCAGTGAAGGAAGTCGAAAGAGAGGAGATTGTTAAAGGAGACATTCACACCGCCATGCAAGGTTTACACGAGGCATCCAGTGACAAAAAATTATATCAGCATCAAGTGAGTGAACAAGGCGATGTTAAAGGTACCATCCAGCTCCTCCTTGAGCCCACGACCAGCCCAAGGATGCAGCGCAGAGGGAGCACCGAGGGAGATGTGAAAACATCCATAAAATCGCTGTATGCCGAACAAGACACAACAATTGTGGAAAAAGAGGAAGTGGTGAAAGGGGACGTTCAAGGTGCGATAAAGTGTCTCATGCAAAAAAAACATTATTCAAAGCCAAAACGCATCCATTCTCTCAAGAAAGCAAAGGCTCCACAAAAAAATCCATTAACTGTAAATCAAGTGGTGCATGAGGGCTCGCGTGAAGAAAAGAGGGAGAGCAAAACAGGCAGTTCAGATGCCGCTGTAAAAAATATTTCTCAGAGCTGTGAGTCACAGAAGCACAATGAAAGCAAACTGGTGAAAACACAGGTGATTACCAATGAGACCTCTGTAGCCAAAACCCAAGATACTGCTGGGGCCGCTCCACCAAAGAGCATGAAAGAAGAGAGGCACAAAGTGCTGCTCCCACACAAAACACAATCCCAAAAGCCCATTATGATAACGACTGAACAAAAGGCTAATTATGCGCAGGCAAAAACAAAATCCACTGATGTGAATACAATTAAAGAGGCACACGATTCATCGCAGACAAATATATCAAACAAGCAAATATGCAACATGAAATCAGTCAAACAGGTACAGACGACAGTCGTGCAGAAGACTGTCTCACACAAACAAAATGTCACAATATCTGAGCAAAGCTCCACGTCTAAAAATGTCATCCAAGATAAGACTCATACACAAAAGCAAGGCATTAAAAACATGAAGACTGACTCTCGTAACCTTGACATGATGACGCGGGGAGTAAACAAAAAGGGGAAACCAGAAATTCACTTCCCTCCACCTCCCGCATCTCCACCTCCGTCCTCAGAGTCTGAGTTTTCCCTCCCTCCCCCGCCATCTCCAATCCTGGAAAACCCAGCACCTCCGATGTCTCATCCTTCCACCGTGACGCTGGAGAGTGAACTCCCGCCGCCGCCGCCACCACCACCTGTTGAATGTGTCAAATCAGAGCCGGAATTTTTTCCTCCTCCTCCCCCTCCCTCTTGGACTGGACCAGATTTTCTTCCTCCACCACCTTCTCAGGAAGATCTTGGCACAATCCCGCCACCCCGGCCCGGGAATCCAGGGAAACCCATTGGTAAGCCTTTGTTTAAAGTGCCCAAACAAGAAGAAGCACCAAGGCCCGTACCGGCAAAACCAAAATGGCAAAAAAATCTGCAAAGACCTACTCAGCTTCACCTTGACCAAGTAACAACATCCACTGTCACAGAGGTCAAAGTTCAAGAAAGTATACCAGGGACAAGCCGGAAAATTGAGGCAGACTCGAAAATACAAAGCCTTGCTTCTGCTAAATTGACACAAAAAGAAACCCCACCACCACCCAAAAAAACATTTATTCCCCCCATTAAGTTGCCTCCACCACCTGAACCTGTTCCTGAGACAAAACCGAGGCCCTACGCTCGCAAATTCAAAACTCCCCTAATGCTCGCCGAGGAGAAATACCGTCAGCAGACAATGGAGAAGGAGGAAACTGAGAGAAGTACAGTCACAACTCCCACAATTCCTCCAGTAAATGCACAGATTCTCTCCAATATCGACAGTCTGCAGCTATCTGCATCAAGTAAGACTGAAAAAAGAGAGACCACAGAAGCAACCAAAGGACAAGTACACATTTCCAAAGAGGAAACAAAAGCACAATATGTGGCCACCAATGAAAGTGCATCTCAGATTCCTCAGACCAAGCCCTTGATGTCAGTGGTAAATAAGAAAGTAGCCCCAGGGTCTTCCGGTATTTCTTTGGAGAACCAGCAAAAAATACTCTCCTCAAAAGTCACCATAAGAAATCAGGCAGCACCTTCACCTAAGGGTCCGCCTATTTCTGAACAGAAACCCTCCAAAGTAGAAGTCCAGTCAACTTCTAATGTTGTCACCTCTTCAGTCACAGAGCAGCAGTTCATTAAGCAGTCCAGGGTCAGTACTGTCATGCAGACTGCGCCGTCAAAGGAAAATATAAATGTCCAAGGGCAGGCCGCAGCTTTACCGAGGGCTCAGGATGTCAAAAACCTCAATGAGTCGTTCACGAAAGAAGGCAAAATACCTCCGTCTCAACCCACAAAAATTCCAAAGGTAACTCCCAGTTTCAAGGTGAAAACCTTTAAGATGCCGCCTGAGAAAAAAGAGATGCAGAGCCAAAAAGAGACAGTGACAGAAGTCCTCCATTTGCAGGGGTGTGAAGTAAAAGTGACCCAAGAAAGCTCCCAGATGAGGTCATCCGCAACAAAAGTGAAAGTGAAAGCGACGGAAAATCAAGAAAGTCAGCTGACGAGTGAGAAACTTGTGCAAATGAATGAAGCCAAAGAAAATCTTCCAGCAGCAGTCACGGTTTTAGTGCCCAAGAAGGAGAAGATAGCATCTCCGGCAGCATCTGTGTCCCATGTTCAGCAGAGCACAAGGGCAGAGCAGGTCCAAAGGCGACAGGAAGTAGTTGTGACGGAGAGGGTGGTGCAACAAAGCTCTCAGAGCCATGAAGCTACACATATGCACCAAAAGCAAACTCAGCAACAAGTGGCAGAAACAAACAAAATGCAGAGAGCATCGGAAAAGTCCAAAAGTGAACTGAAGAACACGTCCGTCAAAAAGGAGGCTCATTCCGAGGAGGTCCAACAATCAGACAAATGCCGTGAAATGCAGAAGCTGCTCACTCAAATCGAAGAGCTTGAGGGCACGCCGAGCAAGATTGACTCCACCACCGTCAGCGTGATTATAAGTGATCTCCCTGATTGGCTGCTTGGCTCGGCGGAGAGAAAGAATTTGAGCGGTATTGCCCAGCAGTCAAATAAGAAAAAGTTGAAAGAGTTGTTGGTTTATTTGAAGAATATCGTTCATGTTAGGTACACAACTCTAGAAGAGAAGTTGACAGTGGAGGTAAAAGTAAAGGAAGCGCCGCCGGCAGTGCTTCCAAAACCAGAGAAGAAGGTGTTTAGTGGCGTGACGACTAATACGTCAAAAATCAGTACGAGATCATCCGAAGAAAGAAAGTCTTTTCAAGAGAGGAAAAAACAGGAGCTGAGTGAAGCAACGGATCAGAGGGCACACTCCCCACTGGCGAGCATTCGCACCCCCTCGCCCACCTTCATCAGTATTGAATCCAGGAGGATAGAGTCACCGCTCAGAGGCACCCCATCACCGCAGCCGTACAGGTCTGTTGGGACGCCGCCGCCCGCACCTCGTAAGCAGTTCATAACCACAACGGCCTTCAGGGCCACACCTTCTCCCACAATGAGCCGCTCAGAAAAGCTGATGAAACTGAAAGACGCTTCCCCAAAGCATTCTGGCGACCTCACCCCACCACCTCCCATGGTGACATCGGAGGTGTTTGTGAGTACCGAATTCTCTTCGTCTGTCGGACAAGCCACTCCCACGGTGAGGACTGAGCAGGGCTTGGTGGATACGGCAGA
The DNA here is from genome assembly GCF_033978795.1 of Nerophis ophidion. Lineage (NCBI taxonomy): Eukaryota > Metazoa > Chordata > Actinopteri > Syngnathiformes > Syngnathidae > Nerophis > Nerophis ophidion. Next base: position 36,938,191 of record NC_084637.1, read on the forward strand.
AACTGGTGACTCCATGATGACGGTCAAAGATAAAAAGTCTTTCTTCGAGGAGGCCCGGAAAGCAGAAGTCAGCAAGTTGTACCTAAGAAAGGATCCGATTGACATCCCTGAACGCCTCGAAGCTGACACTGAGGAGAATGTGCAGGTTTTGACTGCAGACATACCAAAAGAGGATCTTCCCAAAGTGGATTTGACTAAACTGGTGAATAGATTTGAATCCACACGGCCCAAAGTCTACACCAGGAAGGAGCCGATTGTCATCACAGAAAGGCTTGGGAGTGACACAGAAGACGCAGAGGCCGAGCCGCAAACACCCCGAACAGAAGAACTGCCGACCTTCAACGTCAAAGCGATAAAGAATGTGTTCGAAAGTGGCGAGCACAGTTCTCAGGCAGCCCGAGATCTACGGGAACAAATTGAAAAAAGGGAACCGGACTTTCCTCACGCGGAAATGTCCTCCGTCACCGAGCGGTTCTGCAGCGTTGATGACTTTGGAAACATAATGAGGAGTGAGGTGCATTCTGGGAGCTCTCTGACCCGCGGAAACCCTCCATCCTACGCCGACGTGGTGAGAGGCACGGTTCCGACTGTTACCGTGCCACCGGAAGCCTCTGCCGAGGAGCTGCTGAGAAACTTCCAACAGTCTTGGGCCGAGGGCCAAGGAACCTTCCAGAATGTGGGCTTCAGCGTCACGGAGCAGAGAAGTTCCCAGATTGTCACACATCAGCAGGAGACTGTCGTGACGGGTAAAGCGAGCAGCGCGGCATGAGGACACTAAACTGGCACGATGGTGTGTTGTGGTTTGGGACCTCTTATTGCATCGTGTGGTACGAAAACAGGAATTAACCTTTGGGTATGCCAACCATGTTCATTGTGTTGTTTTCAGCAACTTTCTCACCTCCTAATGTTTCATGCAACTCATGTGTGATTCTAGCAGAGACGCTAACATATTGAACTATTAATATTTTTCACACCTCAAAATGTTTTCATCGACCAAGGACTGTATCCAACTATGATAACAATGTCTTTGTTGTTCATTTGAATACTGTTGTTTTCCTTGCTAATATAACATCCAGGTAAGTGACGTTAAATGCCTTTTCCACCAGAATTATCGTGACGCTCATATAAATATCTATTGTACTCACCACAGCATAAAAATAGAAAATAGGACAAATACCTTATGTATTACAAACCCCGTTTCCATATGAGTTGGGAAATTGTGTTAGATATAAATATAAACAGAATACAATGATTTGCAAATCATTTTCGTGTCATCCGGACCAAAGGGGAAGCGAACCATCCAGACTGTTATAGACGCAAAGTTCAAAAGCCAGCATCTGTGATGGTATGGGGGTGCATTAATGCCCAAGCCATGGGTAACTTACACGTCTGTGAAGGCACCATTAATGCTGAAAGGTACAAACAGGTTTTGGAACAACATATGCTGCTATCTAAGTGCCGTCTTTTTCATGGACACCCCTGCTTATTTCAGTAAGACAATGCCAAGCCACATTTAGCATGTGTTACAACAGCGTGGCTTCATAAAATAAGAGTGCGGGTACAATCCTGCCCTGCCTGCAGTCCAGACCTGTCCCCCACTGAAAATGTGTGGCGCATTATGAAGCATAAAATATGACAGCGGAGATCCCGGACTGTTGAACGACTGAAGCTCTACATAAAACAAGAATGGGAAAGAATTACACCTTCAAAGCTTCAACAATTAGTTTCCTCAGTTCCCAAACATTTATTGAGTGTTGTTAAAATAAAAGGTGATGTAACACAGTGGTGAACATGCCCTTTCCCAACTACTTCTGCATGTGTTGCAGCCATGAAATTCTAAGTTAATTATTATTTGCAAAAAAAAAAGATAAAGTTTATGAGTTTGAACATCAAATATCTTGTCTTTGTAGCATATTCAACTGAATATGGGTTGAAAATGATTTGCAGATCATTGTATTCCGTTTATATTTACATCTAACACAATTTCCCAACTCATATGGAAACGGGGTTTGTACATAACATTTGATAAAAAATACAAATAAATAAAAAAACAAAAAAATTAGACAAGAAATGAAGCCACAAAATATAAAGCAAGAAAAGGCGAGGGATGAATCTGTGTTCGTTATTAGTCAGGGTGTTCCAGTGCAACTTCCGTTGCATAATTGATGTTTGGAGCTTTGGGTATTGGCCGGTAGCGATATTGATCAAACACAAAATCATCAGGAATCGTACATTCTTGTATTATTTTGAAGTGAGGAACGTTAGAAAAGGTTTGATCAAGAAAAATTAACATACTTGCCAACCCTCCCGACTTTCCCGAGAGACTCCCGAATTTCAGTGCCTCTCCCGAAAATCCCCCGGGGCAACCATTCTTCGGAATTTCTCCCGATTTCCACCCGGACAACAATATTGAGGGCGTGCCTTAAAGGCACTGCGTCCTCTCTCACCTGAAAAGGAGACTATTATACATGTCTCAGTTATCCATAGGTTTATTTATAACCCATAAAGTAGGCAGGCACGGAGCTATTTCTCAGTGTGTGATTATTCCAGCTGGATTCCCATCATGCACTGCTTCAAAACTACGGCAAGCAGTAATGTCCAAAAACATAGCAGAGATTGTTGCGTTGGACCCGGTCTTCCTGAGACAGAGTACATTATCTTGATATTTTATTCCAGAGCTATGGGAGACCAATCTTTGATACAACAACCTTTCAATCGCATTGCCCAAATTGATCGAATTCTACTCCCCAAGTCTCGCCTCTTACTCCCTCTCAGCGGCCCCCTTTCTTCTCCTCCTTGCCTCGGACAGTTGAGATAAGAAAAGAGTGTTATGACCTCCCGCTACATTCCTACTATCAAGGCCTACGCGTGGCCCACATATAGCTATTCTAAAATATAACTTGGATTTTAAAATATATCTATCTCTATCCATCCCCCTTCAGATCTTCTACAAAAGATCTCTTAACACAATTACAATAATTTTAAAGCACCTGCCCCACAATAAAGTTTAGGCAAGCTCGCACTAAAAAGCCTAGTTACATGTGAGATGGATGGATGGAGTCCACGTCAAAGTCGTCATGGTCAGCGAGGGTAACTAGCAATCCTCAAAAGTCATCACTTTGCTTAACCCCCTTCAGAGACATAGCAAACCCAGAAACATATATATAAATATATAAATATAAATACTTGAAAATATATACCCCCCCCCCCCACTATTTCAGCGGTCTCAAGGTTGGCAAGTATGAAAATGAGTCAAACAGAGAACAACGGTAGTTATGAAAAAACACTAACCTCTTTATTATTAACTGTCTGAAAACTGACTTTTTAAGTTGAAGTGGAGTGCTAACTATTTTTGGTCCCTTGAATGATGCGGACACGTTTGTTACTGGATACGTAAGTAATATAATTGTTTTGTTTTTTTATATATTGACTAATATTTAATTAGGGACATTTATTACGTAAGTCTAGCATGTGTGCTATTGTCTGCTTAGCAGCTAGTAGCATGTTTTTGTGAACGACTCAACTAAAATACGCAAAAAAACTATTTTTGTGTGTTTATTGGCGGACTAACTGGCTGTCCCTGTTTGCACAAGCAAACAGGCTGCAGGACTGCTTGTATCAACGATGATATCAACGAGTTCAAATGCAAGCCTGCTGTGTGAAATAATTTTTTATATTTGCTGATTACACATTAGTTGATATCTGATATCAATATCAGATCGGGGCACGTATCCTTTTAAAACGCAGCTATTACTTTGTAGCATTTAATGTATGCCCATGTAAATTGATTGTGTGTCTATCGTGTGTGTGTATAGAAGACTCGAGTTCCAGACGCCGAACTGTGCAGGGCGTGTCGGACGAGGGTGTACCCCATGGAATCTCTGATCGCAGACAAGCAAAACTTCCATAAAAGCTGTTTCCGCTGCGAACACTGCAGAGGCAAACTGAGGTGAGTGAGTGAGCGTTCCTGTCGTCATGCACCGTGTCCTCTACAAAGTCCACATCTTGGAGCCGTTGAACATGTTTGGCTCACTTTGGTACGGTTCGTTTTGTGAAGCACATTACAGTCCGTCCCAATGTCCTGAGTTTTTTACATTTTTTTCCCGTTTGTATACTTGATTGGTGCCTCACCATGCTATTACCAGCTGTGGCTGTAGGCAACCTCCAAGCAGTGGCTGCTTTGAAGTACAACATATCACGATATAAGTGTTTTATATTGTTCGATATTAATAATTATTGGTGTTTTTTTATGACCTATGGCTATGGTAAATTAAGACCAGAAGAAAATATATATTAAATAGAGATGTCCGATAATGGCTTTTTTGCTGATCTCCCGATATTGTCCAACTTTTAATTACTGATTCCGATATCAACCGATACCGATGTATACATTCGTGGAATTAACACATTATTATGCCTAATTTTGTTGTGATGCCCCGCTGGATGCATTAAACAATATAACAGGGTTTTCCAAAATAAATCAACTCAAGTTATGGAAAAAAAAATGCCTGCATGGCACTGCCATATTTATTATTGAAGTCACAAAGTGCATTATTTTTTTTAACATGCGTCAAAACAGCAGCTTGGAATTTGCAATTTGGGACATGATCCCCCTGAGAGAGCATGAAGAGGTTGAGGTGGGCGGGGTTGGGAGAGTTAGTGCTGCAAGGGTTTCTGGGTATTTGTTCTGTTGTGTTTATGTTGTGTTACGGTGCGGATGTTCTCCCGAAATGTCTTTGTCATTCTTGTTTGGTGTGGGTTCACAGTGTGGCGCATATTTGTAACAGTGTTAGACGGCGTGGCGCAGTGGGAGAGTTTGCCGTGCGCAACCCGAGTGTCCGTAGTTCAATCCCCACCTAGTACCAACCTCGTCACATCCGTTGTGTCCTTGAGCAAGACACTTCAGCCTTGCTCCTGATGGGTGCTGGTTAGCGCCTTGCATGGCAGCTCCCTCCATCAGTGTGTGAATGTGTGTTTGAATGGGTAAATGTGGAAGTAGTGTCAAAGCGCTTTGAGTACCTTGAAGGTAGAAAAGCGCTATACAAGTACAACCCATTTATCATTTAAGTATCATGAGTGGTTTCTCCACCTAAAATGTTCTCAACCTCAAGACCTTTCCATCTGTGTTGGCCCTGTGATGAGGTGGCGACATGTCCAGGGTGTACCCCGCCTTCCGCCTGAATGCAGCTGAGATAGGCTCCAGCATCCAATGAATGGATGGATGATTACATGGCAACCGCTGTTTCTAAGGGGAGAGGGAGTCGTAAACAGTCGTCGCCTTTGGTCACAAAACAGTTCAAATGAAGATACCTGGAGCTTGTGTCAGGTCCTGCTTCCTCTCCGCTTTGTAGAGCTCGGGTCAAGACAAGATCTTCCGGTGGATTACAGTAGATCAAAGTAACCGAACCCCCCCTGTCGCTTCCCATCGTACACAGTGGAGTTTTACAAGCCTTTTGCTTGGTAAGATCAAAGACAGCTTTTGTCTGCTCGCCAGGAACTCATGGAAAAACAAAGTTTTATGATAACTCACCCTCGATTATTCTGACAGAGGATTTGTATGTCTTTTTGGACATGTTGTCCAGAAAATATGTCAGATATGTGATGTACGATATTGATACGGTATACATCCATCTATATTCTTCCGCGTATCTCTTTAGTTTTGGGCGTACATTGGGCGGCTAAGCATGCTCTATTTATTTTCACCAGTATAACCATTGCTAGAGTTTGTTGTGGGTGGTTTTAGTCTTTGTTTTCTGATAGTACTGACAATAACCATGTGATTTTTGTGATATTGTACACAGGCAAGACATACTTCTTCCTGAAAATAGCCTAATTTCTGTGTGAAATGTGATGGTTAGAGATTTATTATTGACAAAAGACTTGCCTATTTAGCTATTATGGTCCCAGCACCTCAACCCCTAGTAAGAGGCAGTGGAAGTTTGAAGTTCGTTAGAGTAGCCCAGTCCATCCAGCTGGCAACCTCCTTCAGGGAGAGAGGGAGGTGGCTACAGAATTTTGACCGTGATTGCAATACCATTTCTGGTGGCCACATTATTACATATGGAACCTTTACAAGCTGGACAGAATGCGAGTGGACCCCTGCTTGGTTCCTTAGATTTCAAACTACCCCACCGATAGTCCACAGTACGTCAGAATGAAGGACATCACGTCTGACACTGTGATCAGCAGCACCGGAGCACCTGCAGGGAACGGTGCTGGCCCCTCTTCTCTTAACCCTGTACACCGCTGACTTCAGCTACAACTCAGAGCTGTGTCACATCCAGAAGTACGCGGATGACACAGCCATCGTCGGGTGCGTCAGGGACGGCAGAGAGGAGGAGTTTCGGAGCCTGCTGAGGGACTTTGCTGTCTGGTGCCGCAGGAACCTCTCCCAACTCAATCCGTCAAAGACCAAGGGGCTGGTCATTGACTTTGGGAGGTCGAGTCCAAGGTCACAACCTATTGTGATCGAGGGAGTCGAGGGACAGACCAAGTACCTCGGGGTTTGGGTGGACAATAAACTGGACTGGAAAGGACAGAGCAGGCTGTATTTCCTCAGGAGGCTGCGCTTCTTCAACATCTGTAAAAAACTCTTGTGGATGTACCACCAGTCTGTGGTTGCCTGTGTTCTGGTTTACATCGTACTGTGCTGGGGGGGGGGAGTACATCTAAGAAGGATAGCTCCAGACTGGAGAAACTGATCAGGTGGGTTGGTTCTACGATTGGAATAGAACTGGAGTCATTGGTGACGGTGGCAGAGAATAGGACTGTGGAAAAACTAGTGAGGATCCTGGATGATGCCAGTCACCCTCTGCATAGCGTTATCAGTAGCCAGAGGAGCCTGTTCAGTGCTAGACTGCTTCATCCCAAGTGCAGGACTAATAGACTAAAAAACTAATTTGTCCCACACGCCATTAGACTGTACAACTTCTCTCTGGGGAGGGGGTCGGGGGGTACTAGGATGACAGGGGATGCAAACCAATAACAGTGTAATACTTTTCTATTTATCTATCTTTAATATCTTTGTTTGTGCTCTTTTGATAGTCTCGGAAACTACGCCTCTCTCCATGGACGGATGTACTGCACGCCACACTACAAGCAACTTTTTCGGGCCAAAGGAAATTACGATGAAGGTTTTGGACAAAAAACACACAAAGAACTATGGAGCACCAAAAACCAAAAGGATTCAGGTGGAAAGACTCAAGTCAGGTCGTCGTTCAAGGATTCCAAACAACACCCCGCCGCTCCTCAGAGCACGTTGATTTATCAGAGTTGTGACACCAGCTCCAAGCCGGCGGGCAAGATTTCTGTAGTGTGGCCACCTCAGGCTGATTCGCCGAAGAAATCCTTCGCCATCGAGGAGGAGCTGAAGTTGATGAAGCCGTCTTGGCCGCCGGCAGAGGCAGAAAAAGAAGAAATCAAGCCGTCGTTGAAAACCGACGAGGAAGCACTACAAGAACCCGTGGAGAACGAAGACGTGGAAGGAGCAGGAGTGAACACCCATGACTCCGTCATGGAAAGCGAAGTGAAAGAGACGGAGGGTGGATTTGCAGACGGGCAGACGGAAAAAGCAGCAGGTGAAAATGAAGGACATGTGGAGGTGGAGGTAGAGGAGGAGGCGGGGCTAAATAGCAACAATAACAACAACAGCAGGACGCTGCCGGATTATCACGTAGCGCTTCAAGTGCCCGCCGATGACGAGGAACGAGGCGACCTATTCTCTGATGCCCCCACCGACGAACCCGACTGGATGCCGAGCGAGGTGCTGCAGCTGGCGCAGAGGGACGACGCCTTCGCCAAATGCGGCCCGGACGTCACCACTTGTTTGCCGGAAGAGGAAGCAGCGGAGGGAGCATCTCCCCTGGCCGAGCCTCAGACCACCACGTCCAGCTTCCTGGAGGACGTCTTCGCTCGCCTCAACACCAGCGGCTCCAGCCTGCTGTCCGACTTCCAGTTTGACGTCTTCGGGAAGGCGGAGGGGGAGGCGGGCGACGCGCTTCTGTGGGCCGACGATGACGACACCATGACGGCTGAGGAGCTGATCAAGAGGAATCGCTTCTACGACGACGACGACGACTATTAAATCCCAAACGTTTCAGGAACCTCCCGCTCAATTCGACACGTCCATGGAGAGATGACCCGGTTTCATTTTCCCAGCTTCGCTTTGTGCCCTTGTAGCCACTAATCACGCACCTGGTGTGCACCTCACCTGAGCATTTACACCTTTCAACTTCCTAGAAACAGCTTTCCTGAGCTCCGTGGCTAGACGGAATATATTTGGACAGGTTTTGTTTTTCCATGTATTGTCTGTGCTATGGGTGAAATAAAGCTTCATGAGCTCCGCAGTCTTTGACTTCTTCATCAGAACGGATGTTGGACACAACCTTTGGATAGAAGAAGAAGTCCTTTGGTTTTGGAGCCGTTCACATTGCACACCAAATCTGATTTTTTTGCCCTCAAGTCACACAGATAGGTGTTTTTTTTTGCTCCCAAGTGCTTAATACCTGATCTTTTCACATGAGGAGGCAATCCGAATCTGATATTTTCAAATGGGACTTCAGTATAACGTGAATGTGACCTGAATGTGACTTAAAAAAAAAAAAAAAAAAAAAAAATATATATATATATATATATATATATATATATATATATATATGTCTTGGTTGGATTATGCAGAAAATAGTGCTCGATACCGTGGTAGAGCGCAATATGTAGGTGTGGGAAAAATCACAAGACTACTTCATCTCTACAGAACTGTTTCATGAGGGGTTCTCGTGATGATTGAGGGAACCCCTCATGAAACAGTTCTGTAGGGATGAAGTAGTCTTGTGATTTTCCCACACCTACATATATATATATATATATATATATATACAGTGGGGCAAAAAAGTATTTAGTCAGCCACCCATTGTGCAAGTTCTCCCACTTAAAATGATGACAGAGGTCTGTAATTTTCATCATAGGTACACTTCAACTGTGAGAGACAGAATGTGAAAAAAAAATCCAGGAATTCACATTGAAGGAATTTTAAAGAATTTATTTGTAAATTATGTTGGAAAATAAGTATTTGGTCAACCATTCAAAGCTCTCACTGATGGAAGGAGGTTTTGGTTCAAAATCTCAAGATGCATGGCCCCATTCATTCTTTCTTTAACATGGATCAATCGTCCTGTCCCTTTAGCAGAAAAACAGCCCCAAAGCATGATGTTTCCACCTCCATGCTTCACAGTAGATATGGTGTTCTTGGGATGCAACTCAGTATTCTTCTTCCTCCAAACACGACGAGTTGAGTTTATACCAAAAAGTTCTATTTTGGTATCATCTGACCACATGACATTCTCCCAATCCTCTGCTGTATCATCCATGTATCCATTTTGGTATTACAGAACTCTGTCATCATTTTAAGTGGGAGAACTTGCACAATACGTGGCCGACTAAATACTTTTTTGCCCCACTGTATATATATATATATATATATACATACATATATAAATACACATATATATATATATACATATATATGTACTGTATGTATACAGTATATGACCCTTCCAAAAGTATTGTAAAAAAAAAAAAAAATACAAAAATGCCATTAAAAATATGTCTAAATTACACCATCCATTAGGAGACATGATGGGGAAAAATTCAAAAACTCTCTCTCTTTGATACTTCTGATTGATTACAAAACTTGGTTGTCACGGAAGTAAACAAGGTAGAAGTCGAATTTTCACATACTCTTCATATTCAAGTATAGCAATTATTAATTATACATCAATTATATTATTGGAATATGTGCACATATATACACTCTATGAGTATATACATATGTGTATGTGTATATATATATATATATATATATATATATATATATATATATTCAGCTGGCAGCTCCCCTTTGTAGTACCATGCTCGACAACCACTGTTATAATTCAGTACCCATTCTCATAAATCCTTGTTTGCTACCTTTAATCGGGCTATTTTTTTTTTTTACAAGCAACATCTGAATTGACAAATCACAGTCATCCATTTTTAATCCCCTGCACAGCACTTAAAAATACAGCGCAGGTCAATTTGTGGCTGCAGATTAGACGTTTGAACCAAAGTTATTCATCCAGTTTTCACTGACTAGTATGCAGCAAAGTGCTAAAACTCATAATGCCCACAGAGGCAGGAGATTAAGGCATGTTTCAGAGTGATTTTATCCGTCTTTGTTCAGCATTAGAACTGAAAACAAGAACAAATTACATTAAAGAAAGCTTTGTATATTAGTATTCTGGCAAAATGTACCTGAAGTGACACAGTTGTGCTGGAGGTTATGGCAGAGGACGTTAATATAATATCTACAAGGCGGATGTTTATTCATGAAAACATGGAGATGCTGCTGATGGTGTGTTTGATAAAGGAGATACTGTACAAGGTATTTAGTGTACATTGCTATTACATTACTTCATAAAACTACTGTAGTTGTTTGGATTAGTTTATATTGTATTGTTTTACGTTCAATATTATATTAAAAATATGTTTTCTTTTTAAAAGGCATGTTTATTAATCCATCCATCCATCCATTTTCTACCGCTTATTCCCTTTTTGGGGTCGCGGGGGGCGCTGGCGCCTATCTCAGCTACAATCGGGCGGAAGGCGGGGTACACCCTGGACAAGTCGCCACCTCATCGCAGGGCCAACACAAATAGACAGACATAAATTGATTTTAATTCACGCTGTTTGGCAATACGACTTTTTCGAGGGTTACTGAACCAATTAAACTTGTATTCAGATATAAAACTGTACTTCATTAGACCTCGAAAAAATTATTTGAGGAAATAAATGTGGAGATTGATTATTTTATGTTGATTTTTTTTTTTGCTCACAGTGTCAGTTTTGAGGGTAACAAAAACGTGCATATATGCGGCCAAAACTAAAGTTTTGGATTTTTTTATGCGCACGGTTTTTGTGTCGGTGATCCAGTTTTGGACATAACGTCACACCAAGAGGGGATTGGAATAGGGGCTTTTTCAAAGAGGGGTGTCACAATCCAATATTGATATCAGTCTGATATCACCAAAAGTCGGCGTGCATCCAAAATGTTCGATACTACCAGTCCTGCAGCGTGTTTACTTATGCAGTTAACATTTAAATCTCCTCCAATAAAAACACAGTTTCATCTATTTTAGTGAAGTCATTTACAAAAAGTAAACTATAGGCTACTATGAGCGAGCAACTACACAACAGCTAAGCACACAATAGCACACAAGCGAGACATACATAATTATTACTTTTAATTGAAAATATTGCAGTGTAAAACTACACATTTGTGAATATGATCAAGTATCAAGTGATTATACATGCATATTACTGCACGTAAAAAGTCTCTAAGACAAAAGTGTATCAGAGAGTATCCAGTAACAAATGTGTCCGCATCGTATACACAAACTAAATGAATAAACGTGGACACTAAAATATTCAATAAAAGTGTTCTAGTACACACTGTCCTGCAGCGCAAAGTCATTGACAAAAGGTAAACATGCTTGGTAATATGCTACTAGGAGCTAGCAGCTACACAACAGCTTAGCACACAATAGCACACAAGCTACACCAGGGGTCACCAACGCGGTGCCCGTAAGGACCATATGAGTCGCCTGCTGGCCTCATCTAAAAATATAACTCAAATAGCAGCACTTACCAGTGAGCTGCCTCTATTATTTACATTGTATTATATTTACTAGCAAGCTGGTATCACTTTACTTGACATTTTTAATTCTAAGAGAGACAAAACTCAAATAGAATTTGAAAATCCAAGAAAATATTTTAAAGACATGGTCTTCACTTGTTTAAATAAATTGATTAATTTTTTTTACTTTGCTTCTTATAACTTTCAGAAAGACAATTTTAGAGAAAAAAACACAACCTAAAAAATGATTTTAGGATTTTTAAACACATATACATTTTTACCTTTTAAATTCCTTCCTCTTCTTTCCTGAAAATTTAAATCAATGTTCAAGTAAATGTATTGTTTTTATTGTAAAGAATAATAAATCAATTTTAATTTAATTTTTCATTTTAGCTTCTGTTTTTTCGACGAAGAATATTTGTGAAATATTTCTTCAAACTTATAATTAAATAAAATTCAAAACAATTATTCTGGCAAATCTAGAAAATCTTTAGAATCAAATTTGAATCTTATTTTAAAGTCTTTTGAAAGTATTTAAAAAATGTTGTTCTGAATCTAGAAGAAATAATGATTTGTCTTTGTTAGAAATATAGTTTGGTCCAATTTGTTATATATTCTAACAAAGTGCAGATTGGATTTTAACCTATTTAAAACATGTCATCAAAATTCTAAAGTTAATATTAATCAGGAAAAATTACTAATGATGTTCCTCAAATTATATTTCTTATTTTTACAAAAGGATTCGAATTAGCTAGTTTTTCTCTTCTTTTTTTGGTTGAATTTTGAATTTTTAAAGAGTCGAAATTGGAGATAAACTATGTTTCAAAATGTAATTTTCAGTTTTTTCCTGTTTTCTCCTCTTTTAAACCGTTCAATTAAGTGTTTTTGTCATCATTTATTCTCTACAAAAACCTTCCGTTAAAGGAAAAAAAATGTATGACGGAATGACAGACAGAAATACCCATTTATATATATATATATATATATATATATATATATATATATATATATATATATATATATTTATTTATTAAAGGTAAATTGAGCAAATTGGCTATTTCTGGCAATTTTTTTAAGTGTGTATAAAACTGGTAGCCCTTCACATTAATCAGTATCCAAGAAGTAGCTCTTGGTTTAAAAAAAAATAGACATACATACGTAATAATTATCTATTATTGAAAATACTGCAGTGTAAAACTACACATATGTCAATATGGACATGTATCAAATATTTATAGTTGCATATTACTTACAGGTAAAAAGTCTCCAAGGAAAAAGTGTATTAGAGAGTATCCAGTAAAAAACGTGTCCGCATCATATAGACAAACTAAATGAAATATCGTGGACACTAAAATCTTCAATAAAAGTGCTCATTGACAAAAGGTAAACAGGCTACTAGGAGCTAGCACCTACACAACAGCTAAGCACACAATAGCACACAAGCTAGAAACGTGTAACAAGTAGGTGTGTCCAAATCTGATAATGATACTGGATATCGGTTCAGTATCAGCAACACATGAATAAGCAAGTATCAGCTTGCATCTAAACTTCACGATATAAGACTTTGGTTGGTCCTTTCTTCTATTTTAGTCAAGTCATTTAGAAAAGGTAAACATGCTCGGCTATAGGCGACTGGGAGCTGTTAGCTACACAACAGCTAAGCATACAATAGCACACAAGCTAGACATACGTAATAAGTGTCCTTTATTGAGCAATATTAGTCTAAAACATGACATTTATCAACATAAACAAGCATCAAATAATCAGAGTTACATATTACTTACACACACAAAGTCTCCAAGGCAGGAGTGTATTACAAAGTATCCAGTAACAAACGTGTCCGCACCATTCGTTTCACTGCATCATTAGTTAACTTAATGAATTGGTGTGACCACTAGATGTCGCCAAAACACACAATAACATTCCAATCTATTGTCATAAAGTTTGAAATAATTTCGCCCTTGGTAAAGTTTGTCATGGCGTGGACTGTGGTGCGTTTTTTTTTCCAGGGGCGCAAAGCGATTGGAACGGATATGGCGTGAAAGTAACAACATCTTTTAATCTTAACTCAAAAAAAGGTACAAACAAAAGGAGGTACAAAAACTTAGCTATGAAAACAAAAACTTGCCCCAAGGCAAAACTATGGTCATAAAACAAAACTTGCTGTTGACGACTCCAGCCGTCACCGTGTGGGTTGCATGGACCATAAAGGAAGGACATCGCGTCGAGCAGGTTTGACTCTTATTTTTTCAAATATGCAAGTGTCGGCGTCGATCAGGCCGCTTTTCAGCTCCTCCTCCTCCGCTGCTCGTCTCGCTCGGCTTTTCAGCTGCTGGTGATGTCTGATCGTCCGTGGTTTTCTTCTGCTGCAGTCCTGCGGACACTCCACCTCTTCCTTTCGATCTTCCTTCCTTCTCCCTTTTTATACACTGAGAGGAGATTGTGAGCCGGTGTGTTTGTCACGCACCTGATGACCTTTTGATTGCTGCAGCGTCGCTCCAGGCACGCCCCGCCTCTCCGTTCCGCAGCATTCTCCGCCTCCTGGCCGCCATCCCGAGCCGGGCCAAAGCGTGTCCCGCCCCGCCGTCGGCCCGTCGGCTCCGCCTCTCCACACTTGCACACTATGGCGTAAATTAAGAAAACTTACTTGGACCGAGAAAAGAGTATGTAAAAAGCAGCATGGTTCATCAGCATGGATTACAAGAGTGCGTAGAGGGTGAGTAGAACGTGATGTCGCCAGGCTGACTGCCTAGCAACTACAGGCTTAAATATTGCTGTGATTAATGACAGGTGCGTGAGTTCAAACAAATGAGCCAGGCAAAACTGGTTGTCAGGGAAACTAAAACAAACCAGGGTGCGCAAAAACAGGAACTAATGGAGTCAAAAACGAAACAGAACATAACTAAACAGAACATGATCACAAAGACATGACAAAATGTGCTGTACAAGATGCGAGCTTGGGTCCCATTTTTCAGGATCATCAGTAAAAAAATTCACTGTAACGCTTAAAACGTTACGACACACCACATCAATAAACGGAATGTAATTTTACAGCTTTTTTTTGTCTGAACGAGACACCCAAAATGTGCTGGAAAATAAAGAGTGTGCAATTTACAGTATCAACTATGAACGATAAAACACTGAATATCAACAACGTATGGACGTCGGCCCTCTTTTACGTCTCAGACCAGCTCCTCCTTCTTTGCAATTACGCAAAACACAACAAAAAAACGCAACAAACATGGCGAAATATATGTAAAGGGTAAAAACAAAACAAAAAAAACCCACCTACAATTTGATATAATATCACTTTTCAGCAGAACCATGTTGAAAAACTATCTGCTTCTGCGTGTGTCCCTGACACCCGTGACTCGGTCCATGCATGCTCGAAAATGACGTCACTTCATAAACGTTACAACATTTTATCATGTTCTGGAATAATTTCATGTTTTATTAATGTCCATTCATCCATCCATCCATCCATCCATCCATCTTCTTCCGCTTAACCGAGGTTGGGTCGTGGGGGCAGCAGCTTAAGGAGAGATATTACGGACCTTTGATCCCTCAGGCGGTACTGCATCAAAAACCGACATCAGTGTGCAAAGGATATCACCACATGGGCTCAGGAACACTTCTTGGCTGGGTGAGCAGGTGTCGGACACCTCAGTCTCCTTGGACGTATCATCGCTCATCCATGCGGACTGGACACTGGTCGAGAGTGGAGTCGGCTGTCCTGGTTGCTTTGTTGGGTCTGCTCCTGTCTCTGGCCATCCTCCCTCCACCCCAGCGGACGATGGCGTGGAACACCACAGAGGATATGTTTCTTTTACTTTTTATTCATAGCTGTATGTAGAAGTGTCTGCTTATATCTGCTGCTTTAATGTCTTTAATGTCCTATGTGTTCTTTGATGTTTGATGTTTCCCTCTTACACACATGTAAGAGGGATGTGTACTATGGCTATGTGTTGTTGTTTTTTTCCCTTGGCCTCAGTCTGCACCCCCTCTCCAGAGCCCAGGCTAAGACCGATTTTTTAATTTTATCTTCTATTTTTTTCTCCCCCCCTTGTTTACCTGTATCTCATCTTTTTTTGTAAGGGGCGCTGGAAGCCGGCAGACCCGTCAGCGATCCTGTTCTGTCTCCCTTTAATGTTTGTCTGATCTTGAATGGGATTGTGCTGAAAATTGTAATTTTCCTGAAGAAACTCTCCTGACGGAATAAATAAAGTACTATCTGATCTAATCTATCTAAAACCACTGTCAGTAACTACTTCCATCTCCCCAGCCACTTCGTCCAGCTCCTCCCGGGGGATCCCAAGGCGTTCCCAGGCCAGCCGGGAGACATAGTCTTCCCTGGGTCTTCCCCTTGGCCTCTTGCCGGTCGGATGTGCCCCTCGGGAGGTGTTTGGGTGGCATCCTGATGAATGGCCGAGTTATTGGACTTTGGTGCTCGTCACGGATTGTCCATAACAAAGTTCAAACATAAGAGTCTCCATATATGCACTTGGCACCAGGACACTCTTGGCCACAGTTCCATGATCGACTTTGTATTTGTGTCATCGGACTTGCGGTCTCATGTTTTGGACTCTCGGATGAAGAGAGGGGTGGAACTTTCTACCGATCACCTCCTGGAGGTGAGTTGGCTCCGATGGTGGGGGAGGATGCTGATGTTAATCCCATTTGTAAAAGCCGGCGTCAACCAAAGATATGCAATAATAAAATCGAGAGTGTAAACAAACCCAGTGTGTGCACAGCGGGTTTAGGGTGGCCCAGAATGCAGCGCGAACACAGTTCGAAGGACAGATTACAAACATTATTTAACATGATAGTTATTAGTTTTTTCTATTTATTTTTCACTCACAGCTGACACCAGGCACGTGCACACATAGGGCCCTATGGGTGCTTGAGCCCCTGCCCTTTTGTGCCTCATCTTAAAAAGTGCCCTCTACTTGTGTGTGTGTTTTATTTTTATTAATTTTTTCTTTAAACAACATTGATAAATTCCTGTTAGGGATGTAAAAAAAACAAAATAAAACAAAAAAACAGCGGTACAAAAACTCCACCTTTTCTTGTAATACCGGGTTGTTTGAGCCTGTGCTTCCGCCAGAGAGAGAGAGAGAGGGCGAGTGATTGAGAGAGAGAGAGGAGAGAGAGCCAACTGCGTCCCTGACTGAGGAGATGTGACAGTGGAGCAACTTGAGGCTGTGAGTTATGGTCTAGTCGCCGTCCACTTATTCAGCATTTAATATGGGTAATATTTCAGAAAAACGCTGTATTATTCTATTATTCAATGTGTCAGCTTTTGTTTTTGCCGGACGTCGGAGCACAGCGCTTCAATTGAGCACGGCACATCAATTCCGCACAGAGCAGAGCGGATCGTGCGGGACAGGAAGTAGTGTACAAAATATTAAATAAAACACCGGGTTAATTTTCAAAATAAAATGCACTGTGTTTACGGCGGATCACATTTCTCTCACAGTAGATGTTTAGATATAAAGTTGCATTGCGTTTCAGTTGTTTAGTCTGAGCATTAAGTGAGAAAGACCATAAGTTACAACTTGATGGTGTTTTCATCTAGTTAAGGGAAGAAGGACAGATTTTCACATTGAAGTTTTTTCCATTCGGGTATTTATTTTTGTATTTTTTTTCGATGTTCAATGTTCAATATTAAAGTGCTTATCTTTAACAATAAATAGCCTAATAATAAACCAGTGTTTTGTTGCTTTTCATGTCTTCCAAGCCTACGATAATGTGAATTAACTCATTATGACAATAATTTGTTGACACAAAAGAAATGGCAATCACTTGTACCTACAAAGGACACACAGCTAAGTAGTTAGCTTACTATTAGCAAATTTAATTTTACATTAATTTCCACATTGTGTAAAGCAGTGGTCTACAACCACCATACCCGGCCGTGGCCCGGGTATGGTGGTTTTATTAAAAAAAAAAAAAAAAAAAAATTAAAAATAAATAAATAAATATATATATATAAATTTTTTTTTATTAAATCAACATACAAAACACAATATACACTTACAATTAGTGCACCAACCGCAAAAACCTCCCTTTTTCATGACAAAAACGTCCCTTTTTCATGACAAAGAAACAAAAAAACAAAACAAAAAAAATGGACCCCCCCACCCCCCCCCCGGCCCGCGGGACAAATTATTAAGCGTTGACCTGTCCGCGGATACAAAAAGGTTGGGGACCACTGGTGTAAAGGACCCCAAAAAAATTCCTGCCCTTTTTCTGACCACCGGGTCATTTTATTAAAAAATAAAAATATATATATATAT
The DNA here is from genome assembly GCF_033978795.1 of Nerophis ophidion. Taxonomy (NCBI): domain Eukaryota; kingdom Metazoa; phylum Chordata; class Actinopteri; order Syngnathiformes; family Syngnathidae; genus Nerophis; species Nerophis ophidion. The sequence goes on from NC_084637.1 coordinate 36,956,155, forward strand.
ATTTTATTTTTTATTTTTTATTTATTAAATCAACATAGAAAGCACAATATACACTTACAATTAGTGCACCAACCGCAAACACCTCCCTTTTTCATGAAAAAAAACGTCCCTTTTTCATGACAAATAAAAAAGAAAAAAGAAAAAAAAAATGGATCCCCCCACCCCACCACCCTCCCGGGCCGCGGGACAAATTATTAAGCGTTGACCGGTCAGCGGATACAAATAGGTTGGGGACCACTGGTGTAAATCAGTGGTCCCCAACCACCGGGCCGTGGCCCAATTGGTACCGGGCCGCAGAATAATTTTTTATTCATTTTTATTAGAAAAAAAAAAAAAATAAATAAATAAAATGTTTTTTTATTTTATTTTTTTTTAATTAAATCAACATAAAAAACCACAATATACACTTACAATTAGTGCACCAACCACAAAAACCTCCCTTTTGCATGACAAATTTAAAAAAAAAAAAAAAAGGATCCCCTGGGCCGCGGGACAAGTTATTAAGCGTTGACCAATCCGCGGATACAAAAAGGTTGGGGACCACTGGTGTAAAGAACCAAAAAAAAATTCCTCCCCTTTTTCTGACTTTGAGCCCCTGCCCCTCTATAATCATGTGCACGTCCCTGGCTGACACAATATTATAAATCCAATTTAATTTACACCCCGCCCCCTCACTCACACAGCCAACGTTGATTGGCTGCGATCGTCCGCCTCTTCCCCACCAGGGAGCCTCCCATTGGCCGAGCTGCTGTCCTCGCGCCGGCTTGCAGCCCCGCCCCCAGTTAAATACTCTGAGGCGCGGGATGCGAGGAGCCATCAAAGCAAACGCCAGCTCGGCGTGGACGGACCGACGCGAGCGGGGAAATTCCATCACACTCACACGGAACACAACAACAACAATATCGGTACGTTTCTCGGCATTCTCGCCATATTTATTTGTGTCGAAAGTGTCATTTGTCATTATCAACGAGCTGCCATCACCTGCTGTTGTTGTCAACAAAGGGCCGACATTTAGTTGCTAAGCTCGACTTTCTCATATGTGTCCAAGCTGCCGTGACGGAGCATTGCCGTGGAGTGACGAGAAGCTGTCAGCGCCTGCTTGTGTGTGAGCGAGTGGAAAGCATGGCACAGATGGAATAAAGCCCGATTAGTGCATTGTGCCTCTTTTAATACCCTGCTCTTCATAATTTAATAACTGACTGTATCCGCCCGCTAATCCATCTCAGTCAAAGTCATCGTGTGTGTGTGTGTGTGTGTGTGTGTGTGTGTGTGTGTGTGTGTGTGTGTGTGTGTGTAAGTGTGTGTTTCAGGCATTAACTCAGTATTTTTGTTTAAAAAATGAAATACTTCCCCTCCTAACGAATTGCCCTTTTTGTAACAAATGGTCCACTTGAAGTCAGAAGCTGTCATGAATATGTAAAATCAACAGGTGGCGCTAATCAGAAGCTTTGATTTCCACAGGCATGATTATCATGTCAAGACAAATTCCGATAACTTATCCCAAGCAGGAACAAGACATTGAAACAACGTTGGACTTGTTCAAAATAGGTTCTGACGTTGAGCAACTCAAACGTAATGTTGGAACAAAACGCTTTTTGACGACGTTTAATCAATGTCAAGCTGTGGCGTTGATTTGACCATTGAATTTTGGTAATTTCCCAACCAATATTCTACAACACATACCGTATTTCCTTGAATTGCCGCCAGGGCGCTAATTAACTTAAAACCTCTTCTCACTCCTCTGCTTACTTACCAAAGGCATGCAGTAAAAGTAATCATGCGGTAATTATTTTAAAACCTCTTTTCACTGCGGCACTTACCAAAGGTATGCAGTCAAAATTTGAGTGTGATGTAAGCTTGGACCTTAAATCCTACTGAATAGCTTTTAATCTTCTTCCGTTTATGCGATTTCAAATTACCGGTATTGAAATCAGCCTCTTCCATTTTGAAAATGTTGATGATGTTTAATCAATGTTGTGTACTGACTTTGATTTGACCATTGAATTTTGGTCATTTCCAAAATATTTTACAACACAAATATGACGTTGAAACAGCATGCTTATTGATGATCTTTAATCAATGTCAGGTTGTGATGTTGATTTGACCATTGACTTTTTGTCATTTCTCAACCAATATTGTACAACACAAATACAACGTTGCAACAACATGCTTTTTGATGACGTTTATTCAATGTCAAGTTGTGGCGTTGATTTGACCATTGAATTTTGGTAATTTTCCCAACCAATATTCTCCAACACATACCGTATTTCCTTGAATTGCCGCCGGGGCGCTAATTAATTTAAAACCCCTTTTCACTCCTGCGCTTACCAAAGGCATGCGGTAAAAGTAATCATGCGCTAATTATTTTAAAACCTCTTCTCACTCCGGCACTTACCAAAGCCATGCGGTAAAAGTAATCATGCGCTAATTATTTTAAAACTTCTTCTCACTCCGGCACTTACAAAAGGTATTCAGTAAAAATGTGTGTGTGATGTAAGCTTGGACCTTAAATCCTACTGAATAGCTCTTAATCTTCTTCCCTTTGTGCGATTTCAAATTACCGGTATTGAAATCAGCCTCTTCCATTTTGAAAATGATGACAGGGGAAGTGTCGCTCGTGACGTCATGAGTTTGACCAGGCGGTAATACTAAGCATGCGCTAATTATTTTGGGAAGCGAGTTTGATGCGGCAGTAATTCAAGGCAGGCGCATACTATACGCCCTAAGGCAATTCAGGGAAATACGGTATGTTAAATCAACAGGTGGCGCTAATCAGAAGGTTTTATTTCCACATTGCCAGGCATAATGTTTGTCTGATCTTGAATGGGATTGTGCTTAAAATTGTAATTTTCCTGAAGGAATAAATAAATTACTATCTAATCGAATCTAATAACGGCGTGGTGCAGTAGGAGAGTGGCCGTGCGCAACCCGAGGGTCACTGGTTCAAATCCCACCTAGAACCAACCTCGTCACGTCCGTTGTGTCCTGAGCAAGACACTTCACCCTTGCTCCTGATGGGTGCTGGTTGGCGCCTTGCATGGCAGCTCCCTCCATCAGTGTGTGAATGTGTGTGTGAATGGGTAAATGTGGAAGTAGTGTCAAAGCGCTTTGAGTACCTTGAAGGTAGAAAAGCGCTATACAAGTACAACCCATTTATCATTTGTCAAGACGAATACCGATAACTTATCCCAAGCAGGAACAAGACATTGAAACAACGTTGAGAACTTGCTAAAATTAGGTCGATGTTGAGGAACTCAAACATAATGTTGAAAAAACATGCTTTTTGACGTCGTTTAATCAATGTCAGGCTGATTTGACCATTGAATGTTGGTCATTTCCCAACCAATATTCTACAACACAAATACAACATTGAAACAACATGCTTTTTGACTTGTTAAAATTAGGTCTTGACGTTGACCAACTCAAACATAACAGTGGAACAAAATGCTTTTTGACAACGTTTAATCAATGTCGGGTTGTGACGTTGATTTGACCATTGAGTTTTGGTCATTTCCCAACCGATATTCTACAACACAAATACAACGTTGAAACAACATGTTTTTGACGGCGTTTATTCGATGTCAGGTTTTGACGTTTATTTGACCATTGAATATTGGTCATTTCCCAACCATTATTATACAACGTTGAAACAACATGCTTGTTGATGACGTTTAATCAATGTTGTGTACTGACTTTAATTTGACCATGGAATTTTGGTCATTTCCCAAATATTTTACAACACAAGTTCAAACTTGAAACAACATGCTTATTGATGATCTTTAATCAATGTCAGGTTGTGATGTTGATCTGACTATTGACTTTTTGTCATTTCCCAACCAATATTCTACAACTCAAATACAACGTCGAAACAACATGTTTTTGACAACGTTTATTTGATGTCAGGTTCTGATGTTGACTTGACCATTGAAATTTGGTCATTTTCAAACCATTATTCTACAACGTTGAAACAGCATGCTTTTTGGTGACGTTTAATCAATGTCGAGTTGTAACGTTGATTTGACCATTGAATTTTGGTCATTTCCCCAACGATATTCTACAACACAAATACAATGTTAAAACAACAAGCTTTTGACAACGTTTATTCAATGTCAGGTTTTGACGTTGATTTTGACCATTGAATTTTGGTCATTTCCCAACTTTTATTATACAACGTTCAAACAACATGCTTGTTGACGACGTTTAATAAATGTCAGGTTGTGATGTTGATTTGACCATTGAATCTTGGTCATTTCCAAAATATTTTACAACACAAATACGTTGAAACAACATACTTTTTGATGGTCTTTAATCAATGTCAGGTTGTGACGTTGATTTGACCATTCACTTTTTGTCATTTCCCAACCAATATTCTACAACACAAATACAACGTTGGAACATGTTTTTGACAACGTTTATTCGATGTCAGGTTCTGATGTTGATTTGACCATTGAATTTTGGTAATTTTCCAACCATTATTCTACAACGTTGAAACATGCTTTTTGGTGACGTTTAATCAATGTCGGGTTGTGACGTTGATTTGACCATTGAATTTTTGTCATTTCCCAACCGATATTCTACAACACAAATACAACGTTAAAACAACAAGCTTTTGACAACTTGTATTCAATGTCAGGTTTTGACATTGATTTTGACCATTGAATTTTGGTCATTTCCCAACCATTATTATACAACGTTGAAACGACACGCTTGTTGACGACGTTTAATCAATGTCAGGTTTTGAAGTTGATTTGACCATGGTTTTTTTGTCATTTCTCAACTAATATTCTACAACACAAATAAAACGTTGCAACAACATGCTTTTAGACGACGTTTATTCAATGTCAAGCTGTGGCGTAGATTTGACCATTGAATTTTGGTCATTTCCAAAATATTCAACAACACAAATACAATGATGAAACAACATGCTTTTTAATTACGTTTAATCAATGTCAGGTTGTGACGTTTTTTGGCCATTGAATTTTAGTCATTTCCCAACCAATATTGTACAACACATATACATCGTTAACAACATGCTTTTGACAACGTTTATTCAAATAAGGTTTTGACGTTGATTTGACCATTGAATTTTGGTCATTTCCCAACCATTATTCTACAAAGTTGAAACAACATGCTTGTTGACGACGTTCAATCAATGTCGGGTTGTGACGTTGATTTGACCATTGAATTTTGGTCATTTCCCAATCAATATTCTACAACACAAATAAAACGTTGAAACAACATGCTTTTTGAGGATGTTTATTTAATGTCAAGTTGTGATATTGATTTGACCGTTGAAATTCAGTAATTTCCCAACCGTTATTCTACATAGTTGAAAAAACATGCTTTTTTATGTTTATTCAATGTCAAGTAGTGACATTGATTTTACCATTGAATTTGGTCATTTTTAAAGTATTTTACAACACAAATACAACGTTGACACATGCATTTTGACAATGTTTAACAAATGGCAGGTTGTGACGCTGATTCGACCATTGAATTTTGGTCCATCCATCCATCCATTTTCTTCCGCTTATTCCCTTTTGGTGTCGTGGGGGGCGCTGGCGCCTATCTCAGCTACAATCTGGCGGAAGGCGGGGTACACCCTGGACAAGTCGCCACCTCATCGCAGGGCCAACACAGATAGACAGACAACATTCATACTCACATTCACACACTAGGGCCAATTTAGTGTTGCCAATCAACCTATCCCCAGGTGCATGTCTTTGGAAGTGGGAGGAAGCCGGAGTACCCGGAGGGAACCCACGCATTCACGGGGAGAACATGCAAACTCCACACAGAAAGATCCCGAGCCTGGATTTGAACCCAGGACTGCAGGAACTTCGTATTGTGAGGCAGATGCACTAACCCCTCTCCCACCGTGAAGCCCTGAATTTTGGTCATTTCCAAAATATTTTACAACACAAATACAACGTTGAAACAATCTTTTTGATGACGTTTAATGAATGTCAGGGTTGTGACGTTGATTTGACCATTGAATCTTAGCATTTCCCAACCAATATTCTACAACACATATACATCGTTAACAACATGCTATTGACAGCGTTTATTCAATGTCAGGTTTTGACGTTGATTTGACCATTGAATTTTGGTCATTATTCCACCATTATTCTACAAAATTGAAACAGCATGCTTTTTGGTGACGTTTAATCAATGTCGGTTTGTGACGTTGATTTGATCATTGAATTTTGGTAAATTCCCAACCAATATTCTACAACACAAATGCAACGTTGAAACAAGAAGCATTCTGATGATGTTTTTTCAATGTCAAGCTGTGACGTTGATTTGACCACTGAATTTTGGTCATTTCCAAAATATTTTACAACACAAATACGTTGAAACAACATGCTTTTTGATCACGTTTAATCAATGTCAGGTTGTGACGTTGATTTGACCATTGAATTTTGGTCATTTCTCAACCAATACACAAAGTTGAAACAACATGCTTTTTGATGATGTTTAATCAATGTCAGGTTGTGACGTTGATTTGACCATTGAATTGTGGTAATTTCCCAACCAATATTGTACTACACAAATACAACGTTGAAACAACATGCTTTTGACAATGTTTATTTGATGTCAGGTTGTGACGATGATTTGACCACTGAATTTTAGTAATTTCCCAACCAATATTCTACAACACAAATACAACGTTGAAACAACATGCTTTTGACAATGTTTATTTGATGTCAGGTTGTGACGATGATTTGACCACTGAATTTTTGTCATTTCCCAACCATTATTCTACAACGTTGAAACAACATGCTTGTTGACGACGTTAAATCAATGTCGAGTTGACGTTGATTTGACCATTGAATTTTGGTCATTTCCCAACCATTATTCTACAATGTTGAAACAACATGCTTGTTGACGACGTTCAAAGAATGTCGAGTTGACGTTGATTTGACAATTGAATTTTGGTCATTTCCCAACCATTATTCTACGTTGAAACAACATGCTTGTTGACGACGTTCAATCAATGTCGAGTTGACGTTGTTTTGACCATTGAATTTTGGTAATTTCCCAACCAATATCCTACAACACAAATACAACGTTGAAAGAAGATGCTTTTTGAGGACGTTTGTTCGATGTCAAGTTGTGACATTGTTTTGACCATTTGAAATTCAGTCATTTCCCAATCATTATTCTACACCGTTGAAAAAACATGCTCTTTGACAACGTTTATTCATTGTCAAGTTGTGACGTTGATTTGACCATTGAATTTTTGTCATTTCTAAAATATTTTACAACACCAATTCAGTGTAGAAACATGCTTTTTGACGACGTTTAATTAGTGTCGGGTTGTGACGTTGATTTGACCAGTGAGTTTTGGTCATTTCCCAACCAATATTCTACTACACAAATACAACGTTGCAACAACTTGCTTTTGACAACAATTATTCGATGTCACGTTTTGAAGTTGATTTGACCATTGAATTTTGGTCATTTCCAAAATATTTTACAACACAAATATAATGTTGAAACAACATGCTTTTTGATGCTCTTTAATCAATGTCAGGTTGTGACATTGATTTGACTATTGACTTTTTCTCACATCTCAACCAGTATTCTACAACACAAATACAACGTTGAAACAACTTGTTTTTGACAACGTTTATTCGATGTCAGGTTTTGACGTTGATTTGACCATTGAATTTTGGTCATTTCCAATATATTTTACAACACAAATATAATGTTGAAACAACATGCTTTTTGATGATCTTTAATCAATGTCAGGTTGTGACATTGATTTATTTGACTATTGACTTTTTCTCATTTCCCAACCAATATTTTACAACACAAATACAACGTTGAAACAACATGTATTTGACAACGTTTATTCGATGGCAGGTTTTGACGTTGATTTGACCATTGAATTTTGGTCATTTTCCAACCATTATTCTACAAATTTGACACAGCATGCTTTTTGGTGACGTTTAATCAATATCGGGTTGTGACGTTGATTTGACCACTGAATTTTGGTCATTTCCCAACCAATATTCTACAACACAACTACGTGGAAACAAGACACATTCTGAGGACGTTTAATCAATGCCAAGTCGTGACGTTGATTTGACCATTGAATTTTGGTCATTTCTCAACCAATACACAAAGTTGAAACAACATGCTTTTTGATGATGTTTAATCAATGTCAGGTTGTGACGTTGATTTGACCATTGAATTGTGGTCATTTCCCAACCAATATTCTACAACACAAATTCAACGATGAAACAACATGCTTTTTGACGACGTTTAATCAATGTTGTGTTGTGACGTTGATTTGATCATTGAAATTTGGTAATTTCCCAACCAATATTCAACAACACAAATACAACGTTGAAAGAACATGCCTTTGACAACATTTATTCGATGTCAGGTTTTGACGTTTATTTGACCATTGAATGTTGGTCATTTCCAAAATATTTTACAACACAAATACGTTGCAACAATACACTTTTTGACGACGTTCAATTAATGTCAGGGTGTGTTGATTTGACCATTGAATTTTGATCATTTCTGTGTGTTGATTTGACCATTTGAATTTTGATCATTTCTCAACCAATATTCTACAATACAAAATACAACATTGAGACAACATGCTTTTTGACTATGTTTATTCAATGTTGTGTTGTGACGTTGATTTGACCATTGAATTTTGGTCATTTCCCAACCAATATTCTACAACACAAATACAACGTAAACAATATGCTTTTTGACAATGTTTATTCAATTTCTGGTACTGATGTTGATTTGGCTAAGTTGTCTAGTATGTTCACTATTTTATTTAAGGACAAAATTGTTCTTCAATTGCAATAAGACACATATGTTTAATGTACCCTAAGATTTTGTGTTAAAAAAAAGCCAATAATGACATTTTTTGTGGTCACCGTTATTTAGCAAGGTATCGAAATACATTTTGATACCAGTACCAAAATATTAATATCTGGAAAACCCTACTGCCAACAAATAAATTAAAACAATTTCCAACTTAGCTTTTTATCAGTCGAGAGTGTCTGGTGGCCAGCTAGGATGAGCCCAGTAATTCAAGTAGATCTGAAGGTAGTTTCATATTTTAGACACTAGATGGCAGTAGTGTATAAGCTATTGAACACTACACAGAGTAGTTTGGGAATCTCCTCATTAAAGTCACTCCCATTGCTCAGTTTCACTTCCCCTCTTCTGTTTGCTGGGATCCAAAAGTGCGAGTGACTTTACACAACTTTAGGAACCAAATCTTGCTTTGTAATTGATTTCTTCCAACCAAAAAATATAAATATATACCCATTGTATCGGCCCAGTCCTGGAAAAAGATCATGATATAACCTCTTTAAGTGTAGTTTGTGCCAGAAGTCATACTCTTTTTGTAAATAGATATGAATATCTTTAATTATCATATTGTTTATTATTTTATTGTACATTGTTTGTTATTATTATATATTCTGAATGTAATATTGCTAAAAATGTGTCTGCAAGGCTCCTCCTTTCGCTACTGACGTCGATTTTTGGACATTAGTGCGCACAGCATAGATAAATATATGGGAGAATACATACGTGAGAACTGTCGTAGTGAAAAAATAGATGTCCCTACTCGGTAAGAAGGCATCCTTGATTTGATTTCTGTGCCAGAATGTTCAGAAACATTGGTCCCAGTCGCCATAAACATGTGTGTCGTCTATCTACCAACAGCTTGTGTTATTGTCTGATTATGTCAAAAATGGAATCATTCAATGATCTTGAAAATTGAAAGTATCAGTATGAGCACTGGTACTGCCCCCATTACTTTTTTAAACTTGCGTAAATATTCAATATTTGAACATTAGTGCACCGATTTGTAATCGTGATGCATCACAGAATTGTTGGTTGTCCCCACCGCTAGTACCTACACTTGTGTACCTTTGCACCCCAAATATAACCTTAACTGTAGTGGACTGAATACATTAGAGAGGGCTATGTTGTGAGTGTGCAGTTGTGTAGAACCGCACCATGTCAGAAAATGCTGCAAGCTGAACGCTGAAGGACGCTGAAGATATATGCGCATGGACTCCTTGTAGAATCCATCTTAGTCAGTGTGTATGACGATGTTGTGTGTGAATGAAGACTTTGGAATGCAAACACACCATTTTGCTGTGGATAGAAAACAAGCAGAAGTGCTGCGATAGTCAAGGCAAACATGTTTTTCTTTTAAGGCAGGACATTTTTTATAATATATATGTATGTATGTAGGGCTGGGCGATAGGGCCTTTTTTAAATATATTTAGGCCATATCGCGATACACTATATATCTCGATATTTTGCCTTAGCCTTGAATGAACACTTGATACATATAATCACAGCAGTATGATGATTTTATGTGTCTACATTAAAACATTCTTGTTTATTAATATATTCTCATTTTAAACTTCCATTCAGAGAGGGAAGTCACAACTATATCAATTTACCAAAACTGTATTTATTAAGGGCTTCACGGTGGCAGAGGGGTTAGTGCGTCTGTCTCACAAAACGAAGGTCCTGCAGTCCTGGGTTCAAATCCAGGCTCGGGATCTTTCTGTGTGGAGTTTGCATGTCCTCCCCGTGAATGCGTGGATTCCCTTCGGGTACTCCGGCTTCCTCCCACTTCCAAAGACATGCACCTGGGGATAGGTTGATTGGCAACACTAAATTGGCCCTAGTGTGTGAATGTGAGTGTGAATGTTGTCTGTCTATCTGTGTTGGCCCTGCGATGAGGTGGCGACTTGTCCAGGGTGACCCCGCCTTCCGCCCGATTGTAGTTGAGATAGGCGCCAGCGCCCCCCGCAACCCCAAAAGGGAATAAGCGGTAGAAAATGGATGGATGGATCTATTTATTAAACAGTTTTAAGCAGTGGCACAAACATTCATTTCATTTCATAACCGAAAGTGCAAGATTGTACTTGAAACAAGCAATTAGTGCACAATGTCACTAAGATGACAACAATAAATTAAAGCACACTTTTTGTACAGAACGCCACTACAATAGTTAAAACAAAGTGCACTTTTGTGCATGGTTTTGTGGGCGTGTGGCACCGAATGGAGATGTTGAGATGCGGAGTAAGCACTCTTCATTCTCTAACAGGTGGCTTTTCAAATAATGCTACATACTAGCAGTAATGCTACTTTTTTTAGCAACAATTTATTACCAAATTTGACAAATTATGTTTGTCTGTTCGACATATTCCCACTTGAAGCCAAACCACCGCTCGACGATGGACCCCCTGCTGTTTTTCTTGGGAATTAATTCTTTCTTCATTTGTTCCCAGACTCGCACCTTCTTTCGCTCGTATTACCACTCGCATGGCTCCGCTAGCCTCACAGCTAACGTTACCCATCCTGCTACCTCTCTGCTCCGCAAGGGTGTATACGTATGTGACGTATGATGTGACAGTATGAAACATATGTAAGAAGGTGTGCTTGCTGTCTGAGAAGGAGAGACAAGAAGGAGTGAGAAGAGACTGTAGTGTAATGTCAGCAGCGAAAAGCAACTGTGTGAGAACGTATACTCGAATATCACGATATTGTAATTTTCTATATCGGACAGAGACAAACCCGCGATATATCGAGTTTATCAATATACCGCCCAGCCCTATATGTATGTATATGTATGAATGTGTATGTATATGTATGTGTGTATGTATGTATTGTATATGTATGTATATATATCTATATCAGGGGTCACCAACCTTTTTGAAACCAAGAGCTACTTCTTGGGTACTGATTAATGCGAAGGGCTACCAGTTTGATACACACTTAAATAAATTGCCAGAAATAGCCAATTTGCTCAATTTACCTTTAATAAATAAATCTATATATATAAAAATATGGGTATTTCTGTCCGTCATTCCGTCGTACATTTTTTTCCTTTTACGGAAGTTTTTTTGTAGAGAATAAATGATTAAAAAAACACTTAATTGAACGCTTTAAAAGAGGGGAAAACACGAAAAACAATGAGAATTAAATTTTGAAACATATTTATCTTCAATTTCAACTCTTTGAAATTCAAAATTCAACCGAAAAAAATAAAGAGAAAAACTAGCTAATTAGAATATTTTGGAAAAAAATTAAAGAATTTATGGAACATCATTAGTAATTTTTCCTGATTAAGATTAATTTTAGAATTATGATGACATCTTTAAATAGGTTAAAATCCAAACTGCCCTTTGTTAGAATACATAACAAATTGGACCAAGCTATATTTCTAACAAAGACAAATCATTATTTCTTCTAGATTTTCTAGAACAAAACTTTTAAAAGGAATTAAAAAAACTTTGAAACAAGATTTAAATTTTATCCTACAGATTTTCTACATTTGCAAGAGTAATATTTTTGAATTTGAATCATAATAAGTTTGAAGAAGCTAAAATGAAGAATTAAATTAAAATGTACTTATTGTTTACAATTTAAAAAATACTTGAACATTGATTTAAATTGTTAGGATAGAAGAGGAAGGAATTTTAAAGGTAAAAAGGTATATGTGTTTGAAAATCCTAAATCATTTTTAAAATTGTATTTTTCTCTAAAATTGTCTTTCTGAAAGTTATAAGAAGCAAAGTTAAAAAAAAAAAAAATAATAATTCATTTAAACAAGTGAAGCCCAAGTCTTTAAAATATTTTCTTGGATTTTCCAATACTTTTTGAGTTTTGTCCCTCTTAGAATTAAAAATGTCGAGCAAAGCCAGACCAGCTTGCTAGTAAATAAATAAAATGTATAAAATAGATGCAGCTCACTGGTAAGTGTTGCTATTTGAGCTATTTTTAGAACAGGCCAGCGGGCTACTCATCTGGTCCTTACGGGCTACCTGGTGTCCGCGGGCACCGCGTTGGTGACCCCTGATCTATATATATGTATGTTTTATTTTTTTATTCATTATTAATATAAATTTATTAGCTTTTTGTCATTTCATGATGCCTTTATCTCTATGTTTACATTTACGATACGGAAGCAGATTTTTACAACAAATGTCTGCATAAAAGTGATTATATATTATATTGTAGGAGTTTGTTACATTTTTGTAAAAGATATATATGGAGAAGCTGGTCTGAGAAGTAAAAGAGGGGCGATGTTCATATGTTGTTAATATTCAGTGTTTTATTGTTTGTAGTTAATGTATTGTAAATCCCACATTCTTTATTTTAATTTATTGTTTTATATTTACATTTTTATCAGTCTGCGATGAGGTGGCGACTTGTCCAGGGCGTACCCCGCCTGCCGCCCGATTTTTATCAGTAAATTTTTTTTTAATTCCATTCAATTTTTTGGAGGTGGTCTGTCATAAAGTTGTTAGAATTATATGGGACATTGTCCATCCATCCATCCATTTCCTACCGCTTGTCCCTTTTGGGTTCGCGGGGGGTGCAGGAGCCTATCTCAGCTGCATTCGGGCGGAAGGCGGGGTACATCCTGGACAAGTCGCCACCTCATTACAGGGCCAACACAGTGGGCGTGGGTACCCAGAGGGAACCCACACAGTCATGGGGAGAACATGCAAACGCCACACAGAAAGATCCAGAGCCCGGGACTACTCAGGACCTTCATATTGTGAGGCACATGCTCTAACCCCTGTTCCACCGTACTGCCTATCGGACATTGTGACTTTTGGTATTAGTGTTCCTGAAAAAGAGGGACCCAAACACAATTACTGTACAGTAGGTTTTTACAGCTAAATGTGTATATCATTTATACACATTGGCCCCCCAGTCAAAATATTTGCCCAGCTCTCCCTCAGAGCCTCACAGTGTCTGGACTGTTGAAGACCATACACCTGCCAACTTCACTCATTTGGGCCTGCGTGCTGTACTGGCACAGCATCAAATCCTGATACTGCCTAAAACCACTTAGTGGGCCGGGGGGCCGGGTTGTCTGTTTTGATTTCCGAAACGCCCCACAGGTCTTCCAGTCCCTGGATTCTTTTCAATTAGGCAGGTACCTGGCACACATGAAGGACTTCATGTGACAGTGATGTAAATTGGGTTTGGGGGTTCAGGTTTGCCCACAAAGGGAGCAATGGAGGAGATGATTGTGCAGTGTCATTACAAGAAAATCAATCAGGCTTGTATTCCAAGTTATGTCAGTCATTATGGCCTGTTAAGTGACAGTGTGGTAATGCGAACAGGAACCTCGGTAGTAGGGATGGAACGGTTCACAAAATCCCATTTTTGTGACACGGTTTTCATGTTGTTCTTTTTAACACCCCATAATACCAGAGTTCTCAATAACCCACTATGAGCATTCATCAGTCGCCTTTGGCGAAGGGTACCATTCACATTTGAACTGATACGGTACCAAATCTGTCAGTCTTGTTACTGACAGTTTGGTGATGTTTGGGTTTTCTCTGTTTGTGTTAATTTCCTGTCAACATTCTTATTTTGGTTCCATTTCCTGCATGTCTCCCTGAACGCTGGATTCCCTCACCTGTCCCGGATTGGCAGCCTGGCACTCCTAGTTGCAATTGCTAGTCATGCTACTATTTATGCCCGCCTTGCCCTCCAGTCAAGGATTGATGATTCTGTCAGGGACTGCTGTCGATTTTCAACCCCAAGATGCAGAGGTGGCGCAGGAAAACATGACTTTAATGTCAAAAGGAAATGCAGGGAAAAAAACAAGAGCAGCCAACAGGAACCAGGAACCAGGATACAGGATACAATCATCGAGCCCTGACTGGAAGGCGAGGCAGGCTTAAATAGTAGCCTGATTGGCAATTGCAACCAGGTGTGCCAGGCTGGCAATCAGGGACAGGTGAGGGAAATGAACACTCAGGGAGCCATGCAGGAAATGGAACCAAAATAAGAGCGCTGACAGGAAATAAACACAAAAACTTAGAAGAAAACCCAAACATAAGCAAACTGTCAGGAACAAGCCTGACAAAACCTAGGTGCGTGTGACTCGATAACGGTACTCGGTGATACCTATTTTCAGTACTTTTGTGTGTGTTAATAAATATTTTTTTTATTTTTTTTTTACATTTGAAACACTTCCTAATGGTCTACAAGACTGGTGAGAAACTCAAGGCCCGGGGGCCAGATCTGGCCCGCCCCTTCATTTAACGTGGCTTGCTAAAGCCTTGAAACAATGTGCTTCAATAAATTACTAAATCATTTCTTACAAAATGTGTTCATTCCTTGCAATTTGACAGGACAAAATACATGTATTGCATGCAATATCTTTTGAACTTTAATATTATCTAGTAATGCAACACATATAATACTATTAGGGCTGGGCAATATATCGAGTTTGTATGAAATATCGATATATTTTTAAACAGAATATGAATTAAGAAAATATCGTAATATCAATATAATTTTTTTCACGTTCAAATAACCAAACGCCGCTTATTGGCCCCTCAATGGGCTACTTAACCCCTCCCCTTCCTCCTTCCAAGATGTGCTTGCACGTATAAGCACATTCATGATTGGTTGGTTGTTTACTATGATGAGTCACGATTGGTTATGGACAGGCCAATCAGAGGCAAGATAGGGCTGGTCAGAGAACCAGGAAGGGAAATTAAAAAGTGCCTTCCTGCAAATGTATTTTTTTATCTGAGTTTGAGACATTTTGTGTTATTTACATGGCTATGTTATTTATTTAACGTAGAAAAATAATATTTTTCTATTTTATTTGTTATGTAATTCTGTACTACTTAAACAGTGGGTTAGTAAAAGTGTTTACAGTACAGTTGTCATTCACTTCAATTTCACTGAATAGCGCTCAAACATTAATATCTTTTTAATTATACTTTCATTGGAAAATATGTGTGTGTATATATATATATATATATATATATATATATATATATATATATATATATATATATATATATATATGTTAGGGGTGTAACGGTACACAAAAAATTCGGTTCGGTACGTACCTCGGTTTAGAGGTCACTGTTCGGTTCATTTTCGGTACAGTAAGAAAACAACCAAATATAAATTTTTTGGTTATTTATTTACCAAATTTGTAAACAATGGCTTTATCCTTTTAACATTGGGAACACTATAATAATTCTGCCCACGTTAATCCACATCAAACTGCCTTAAGTTGTTGCTTTGAATAAATAAAATGTCAAAACCTTTCTTTTACATTTAAAAAGCACAACATTAAACAGTTTCATGTCAACTCATGATGCCTGATTCATTACAGAATTTGGGAAGCCTGTAGTTGACTTTTATTATGTAAATGTTATATTGTTGTCAACATGTGACAGCAGGGACTCTGCCATTCAAAACTAGGCTGCTACATTACTAATGATTAATGTAACTATAGCTGAAAAATAGTACAATTGCAAAAGGAGAGCTTATTCATCCCTGAAATCTCTGGAGTTCATGTTAGTTCATGTGAAATAACAGACAGACAGGGCTTTGCTGCCCCTAACACACGCACGCACATACACACGCACGCGCACACACACACGCGCATACACACACACACACACACACACAGCAAAATGACCTAACGTAACGCTAAAAGCTAATTAGTCTTCACATCACCTCAAACCAGAACTGCGAGTGAGCTGAACTAAAGTTTAAGTTTCTAGAATGTCAACGGGCTCATACTGATGTTTGTAATAGTTGTGACTGGAAATGGGGGCGTGTACGATGTCCGCAGCTAAACGCAGATGTTCGCTGCTAAACACATATCTGCTGGACAATGAAGCATTTACAACATGCATTCTGAATACGCACTGCTGATTGGCTGTTACATCGCTCTGAATACACCCTGCTAATTGGCTGTTACATTGCTCTGAATACGCACTGCTGATTGGCTTTGTATATAACCAATCAGATGGTTGTGTGGGCGGGACAATGCTAGGTGCTCACTGCTCAGACAGGCAGAAAGCAAAGCAGCTTGTTAAGACTTTAGAATACAAACTCGTTCGATACACGTACCGAACCGAAACCCCCGTATCGAAACGGTTCAATACAAGTACACGTACCGTTACACCCCTAATATATATCTATATATCTATATAAATAAAAATATATCGAGATACACGGAGCACGCAGGTAGCGACATAATAGCGTTAGCTGTGATGCTAATGTAGTGGTGTGAGTGATAATACAAGAGAAAGAAGACGCAAATCTGGTAACAAATGGAGGAAGAATTAATTACCAAGAAAAAACGCACGGGATCCATCAACAGGCGGTGGTTTGGCTTCAAACGGAAATATGTTCAACATTTTATGCGGCAAAAGCGTTGCTACAAAAAGAAGCAGCACTGCTAATGTAGCATCATTTGAAAAGTCCTTGAAACTCTGCATCAACATCTACGGCCGGTGCCACACCAACAAAATGCCGAAGCAACTATTTCCAGATCAACACGGTATGGAAAAAAAAAAGTCAACAACTGAAGGAGATAACGTCCGCAGTAACCTATTATGCAGCTCATTTTTATATGACTGTTATTGAAATATCTTGTGTGACATCATGCACAAAAGTGCACTTTATTTATTTCAAACTATTGTAGTGGCGTTCTGTACAAAAAGTGCACTTTAATTTAGTGTTGTTTTGATATGTCATCTTGGTGAAATCATCCACAAAAGTGCACTTATAGCTTGTTTTAAAATGTTTCTGACCATCTTGCACTTTCTGTTTTGGAAATGACATGAATGTTTGTGTCAGTGCTTAATAACTGTTTGAGGAATACAGTTTTGGTCAATTGACTTAGTTGTGATTTCCTTCTCCGCATGAAAGTTTAAAATGAGCATATATTAATGCAGTATGAACAAGAACGTTTTAATGTAGACACATAGAATCGTCATACTGCTGTGATTATATGCATCAACTGTTCATTTAAGGCTAAGGCAAAATATCGATATCGTGACATGGCCTAAAAATACCGATATATTAGAAAAAGGCCATATCGCCCAGGCCTATAATAAACAGTTGCTTGACCTTTTATTTCAAAGCAAGTTATCTGGCAAATTGTAAAAATGATGATACATTTTACAGTAAAAAACTGACACCTCCAAGATATACTGTTAAAAAAACAACTATAGTACCGCTTTTCCATTTCTGGTAAAATGCTGTAAAGGTTACCGTGGATATTTCTGTAAAAGTGTGGAGACTGAGCTATAATAATCATAATAATAACTGCATAGGTAATTGTATTATAATATCAGGAGCTGATTCTTTATACGTTTATGTTAATAAAGTAAGTACTATCTATCTATCTATCTATCTATCTATCTATCTATCTATCTATCTATCTATCTATCTATCTGTCTGTCTGTCTGTCTGTCCGTCCGTCCGTCCGTCCGTCCGTCCGTCCGTCCGTCCGTCCGTCCGTCCGTCCGTCCGTCCGTCCGTCCGTCCGTCCGTCCGTCCGTCCGTCCGTCCGTCCGTCCGTCCGTCCGTCCGTCCGTCCGTCCGTCCGTCCGTCCGTCCGTCCGTCCGTCCGTCCGTCCGTCCGTCCGTCCGTCCGTCCGTCCGTCCGTCCGTCCGTCCGTCCGTCCGTCCGTCCGTCCGTCCGTCCGTCCGTCCGTCCGTCCGTCCGTCCGCCCGCCCGCCCGCCCGCCCGCCCGCCCGTCCGCCCGTCCGTCCGCCCGCCCGCCCGTCCGTCCGTCTGTCTATCCGTCTATCTATCTATCTATCTATTCATCTATCTATATTCACTGTAAAATGTGGCCCTCTTCGAGCAGCTACATCTGCGATACAGCCCTCAACCAAGACCCGTTTGACACCCCTGCAATAGGTGTTTTGGAATTCGATGTATTGTTTGGAGCCTGCCCTCCCAGATGCAATAAAGTGTCCCTGACATTGATGGATGGTGCTTGTAAAACGCATGGCCAAATGTCGTATTTCAAAGCAGCGGATTGAAGGCACCATGTTGACGCGTCTCCCCGTGTCAACAACGTTCAAAGGGAGAATCGGTCCGTTTGTTGGTTGTTTCCTTGCACGCTGGTGCCTTCGGGGGGGGAGCTTTGCAAATGTCAGGGCTGCTTTTGCTAGTCTCTGAGGGAAAGCATGTATTACGAGGACCTTTTACATTGTTTAATTTTGTGCGGCTGGGTCGTCATAGATGTGAAAGCATCAGCACAGTCACAGTTATGCAGAATTAGGGTTTGCTCTCTTGCTGGGATTTTTGTCGTGTTATCTGGTGGAACATTTGTGACACTGAGTAAATTTTCACGCCTTTAGAAAAAAAAAATATGATAGGCTTTAGTTCTGCACCGTAAGCCGCTACTTTTTTCCCCCTACACTTTGAAACCTACGAATTATAAGGCGTTGTGGCTAAATTATGGATTTGTTTTCACTGATGGCCATAATAAAAATAAAAAGTGTTTAATTTTTTGTGGTATAACTCCATCAAAGTCCTCATTTGTCCAGCGACATATTTCCTGAGTTTATAAACTGTTGCGTTTGGACCAGATGTTCCTCTGAGGGAATTTAAGTTGCTGGTCAACCCCAAGTTCTTTTGATGACACATTTGCTGAGTTTAAATGAATCCCAGACAGAATAGGTATTTCGACAATTTATTCCAAAGCTTTGGGAGACCAACCTCAAGCACAACACCTTTAATTCGCATCGCCTAAGTTATTCTGAAAACACTACGGAAGTCCTGTCTTTTTCAATTTTCACCCCGCCCCCTTTTCAGAGCGAATCCACATCCACATATCTATTCTCCTCCTAAGCCTGGGACAGGGAGAGATAAGAAGGGAGTTATAATACAAATACAAGAAAAAAAAGAACGATTTTGTGATGTTAAAAATATTGATGTAATCATTGTAGTCTCGACTAGATACGCTCCTGGACTTGGTATCATTACAGTGGATGTTAGGTGTAGATCCACCAATGGTGTCTGTTTGTACTGTAGCATCCCGGAAGAGTTGGTGCTGCAGGGAGTTCTGGGAATTTTTTCTGTAGTGTTTATGTTCTGTTGCGGTGCAGGTATTCTCCTAAAATGTGTTTCATTGTTGTTTAGTGTGGTTTCACTATATGCCACATGTTTATGACAGTGTTGACGTTGTTCCCTGAGTGTGACATGTATGGCTGAGAACTAAGTCTGCCCTTCATGGTTCATGATCGGGCATAATGAAGTCTTGTTTTGACTTTGCCAATTTATAGACCATTTTTAAAACACCCATTGTCATGATTTTGATGTGTAGTGAAGTATTTAGCGATATCACTCCTCCGACAGGGATGCTGTTTGAAATACATATACTTGACATGTCTCCATGGAGACGAGGTTTAGTGATTTTGAAGTAGTTACAACACTGCAGACTGCGGACAGACACTATCCGCTAGCTAGCTAGCCATGTCTGAAAGCACCTCTTCCTGAGGGTGTTTAGTTTTTAAGCCAGAATTTGTCCGTTCTCCCTTTTTTGTTTATACTAGTAAGTACTCTCTGATTGTGCATTCGCAAACATGCAACATAGTACTTTTTAGAGGCGGTGTAACACTATAATGACTCATTAGTATCACGGTAATATACTAATACCGTGCAGCCCTACTACCTCATACAGTATATTTTGCATATCGCACAGCACTAAATTACAGTTTGAGGCAGGTACACATTGTCAGGTTCAAACACTGATGACATGTATTAAACAAGAAAGGAAGCAAGGAATTAAACAGACAGAGTTCAATTTGGCTCAATTTGAGGAGAGACACCTCAGAACGCTGTGGCGAAAGATTGTACGACACCTCTTTTTTATTTGGACTTTCCCTGGTTACATGGCAACCGCTGTTTTCTCAGGGACGAGGGTCATAAACAGTTAACAAAAAAGGTCGTAAAACCGTTCAAAGAAGCGGTGCTTGGAGGGTAGTCTGGTCCTGCTTCCTCTTCTCTTTTGTAGTTCTTGGGTCAAGACAATATATTTCTGTTGATTACAATACATGAAAGAAAAAGAACACCTTCATGTTGCTTCCCCCCTACACAGTGGAGTTTTACAAGCCTTCTTTTTGGTAGGTTCAAAGACATGTTTTTGTCATCTTGCCGGGAACTCAATGTAACTCAAAGTTTTTGTGATAACTTAGTTACAGTTATTCTAACACACAAACATTTCAAACAATGACAACAAATTCATTAGAGAACAAAAGTTGATTTAATGTTAATTAAAAAAAAAAAGCCTCAAATACATCCCAGCTTTGGGCAATTTGATGAAAAAGCTGTCAGGAAACCACAAAAAAAGGATTTGAAAGCCCAGAAGGGACTGATTTATGTGACCTTTGTCTTCAATGTTCTTACTCTAAAACACTATTATATAGAACCGCTGAATCAATCTCTTACTATGATAGACCAGAGTCTGTAAGCATGGCTCCAGGAGGTACAATTGACCCGTGCAGAGGTCAACAAAGAGTCAGGGTATGTCGTCTTGCTCGGCCTTCTTACGGAATAATGATAGGTCAAATGCAATTATGATTCATACATGCCTGTTTTTCATGTCCTAACTGGAAGCGGGTGCTTGTAAGTTTACAATCGTCATCTTTTATAAGGTCAGGACACCGTGGCTCCAGTGTTTTTTATTTGTGGTTTTCTCTCTCTGAGGGCATTTTCGCATAGATGTGCTCTGACACGCCGGAAACTGCTCTTTAGTCTATTTCACAGTAGCTTTATTGTAGGGATGCACCGGAATGACATTTCTTGGCCGAAAATGAGGAAACTGAAATAAAATATTACGGCAAGTGTACTGTATTTTCTGGACCATGAGCGGGTCTATTCAGGACTTTCTTCATACAAAAGGCGCACCAGAGCATAAGGCGCATTAAAGGACTCATATTATAATTTTTTTCTAAATATAAAACACTTCCTTGTGGTCTACATAGCGTGTAATAATGATTCTTTAATAAGTTGTTGCATAGATGATGTTTTACAGATCATCTTCATGTCACTTGCTGACAGTCTCTTCAGGATGCGCCGTTTTGTGGGCGGTTTTATTTACGTAGCTCACCTTCGACAGCGCCTTCTCCCCGTCATCTTTGTTGTAGCGGTGTAGCGTGCAAGGACAGGAATGGAAGGAGTGTCAAAAGATGGAGCTAACTGTTTTAATGACATTCGCACTTTATTTCAATCAACAATAGAGCAGCATCTCCTCATCCGTGGCTCACTAGTGCAATGACGCCGGAAATGTGTCCCGTGAAAAATCGTCTGACCGGAAATCTCTAATAACTAAAGTTCCTCGGGTGAATTATGTAAACCCACTACATTGGTAGTTTTTCACGATTCCATAGCGAGATATAAGTTAAAACTTTACGCTACTTTAAATTAGAAATGGCAACAGAAAAGGGATATTGCCCCATAACAAGAAGATAGTGACAAAGAATAAGCTAATCGGCACGGACTACAGTGACGGACGAGCGCAAATTTTCAGGATTTATGCAGAAGGTAAGAACAATTGATTTTGCATAATATTGTGAAACAAAACGGCAGATAATATGTCTGCTAATCAGTGCAATTTTGCGGTCCTTATACACACACCATAGTAATACTTGTATCTCTGACTACGGAGGCCGTAATGGACCGACAATCCACCAAGCGGTGCGGCTTCAAAGTCATACTAAAACATTTTGGATTGTCATGTGTCCATCCATCCATTTTCTACCGCTTATCCCTTTTTGGGGTTGCGGGGGGTCGCTGGAGCTTATCTCAGCTGCATTCGGGCGGAAGGCGGTATACACCCTGGACAAGTTGCCATCTCATCGCAGGGCCAACACAGGGACAGAAAACATTCACACTCACATTCACACACTAGGGCTAATTTAGTGTTGCCAAATCCCCAGGTGCATGTCTTTGGAGGTGGGAGGAAGCTGGAGTACCCAGAGGGAACCCACACAGTCACGGGGAGAACATGCAAACTCTACATAGAAAGATCCCGAGCCCAGGATTGAACTCACGACCTTCGTATTGTGAGGCAGATGCACTAACCCCTATCCCATCCATCCTTTTACTACCGCTTATTCCCTTTGGGGTCGCAGGGGGGCGCTGGTGCCTATCTCAACTACAATCGGGCGCAAGGCGGGTTACACCCTGGACAAGTCACCACCTCATCGTAGGGCCCCTTCTTCCACCGTGGTGCCCATTTTTGCCGTGTGTAATGTTCTTTATTTTCAATGGAACATTTAAAAGTTTTGGTGTTTACTGGCGTCATATTGCAGTCGACACTTATCTCTTATGTGTGACTACTATCTACTGGTCACACTTAACATTACAACGTGTTATGTTATGTTATGTTTTGTTATGTTATTTTCATTTATTTTGCTCCCTCCAACCAACTGTTACATGAGCAGCCCGAGTAGAGAAGCAAACAAACAAGCAAAAAAAACCAGAAACTGAGACACACAAAGGAATCTAAAATAAACATTTATGACTCACAATGAACTAGGGCTGGGTGATATGGCCTTTTTTTAGTATCTTGATATTTTTAGGCCATATCACAATACACAATATATATCTCGATATTTTGCCTTAGCCTTGAATGAACACTTGATACATATAATCACAGCAGTATGATGATTCTATGTGTCTACATTAAAACATTCTTGTTCATACCGCATTAATATATGCTCATTTTAAACTGTCATGCAGAGAGGGAAATCACAACTAAGTGAATTTACCAAAACTGTATTTATTACGGTTATTAAGCAGTGACACAAACATTCATGTCATTTCAAAACAAAGTGCAAGATTGTCAGAGACATTTTAAAAGAAACTATTAGTGCACTCTTATGCATGATGTTACAAAGATGACATATCAAAACAACACTAAATTAAAGTGCACTTTTTCCATGGAACGCCATTACAATAGTTTAAAACAAAGTGCACTTTAGTGCATGATGTCACACAAGATATTACAATAAGTGTCAAAAAAAAATGAGCTGCATTATAGAAAATCAAATCGCTATACGGTAGGTTACTGCGGACGTCATCTCCTTATGTTGTTGACTATTTTTTCAATACGTTGTTGATCCGGAAATGGTTGCCTCGGCATTTTGTTGGTGTGGCACCGAATGGAGATGTTGACATGCGGAGTACGCACTCTTCATTCTCTAGGAGGTGACTTTTCAAATGATGCTATATATTAGCAGTAATGCTACTTTTTGTAGCAACGCTTTTGCCCCACACTTGACAAATTACGGTTGTCTGTTTGACATATTCCCACTTGAAGCCAAACCACCGCCAGACGATTAACCCCCTGCTGTTTTTCTTGGGAATTAATTTTTCCTTCATTTGTTACCAGATTGGCACCTTCTTTGTCTCATTTTACCACTCTCACAACAGCTAACGTTATCCATGCTGCTACCTCTCCGCTCCGCGAGGGCGTACACGTATACGACGTATGTAAGAAGGTGCGCTTGTTGTCCGTGAGAAGGAGAGACAACAAAGAGTGGGAAACGCATGCAGTGTAATGCCAGCAGCTAAAAGCAACTGCTTGAGAACGTAGACTCGAATATCACGATATAGTCATTTTTTATATCGCACAGAGACAAACCCGCGATATATCGATATATCGCCCAGCCCTACAATGAACACATAAATCAAAAGTCATCTGCGGCAAAGAGGTGAGTTTTAAGCTGTGCTCTAAAAGAGTCCAGATTGGTGGTGGACTTGATATTCAGAGGGAGCTTATTCCATAGCCTGGGTGCCATCACTGAGAAAGCACGGTCTCCCTTTGTCACTAGGATTGACCGTGGGACCTTGAGCGTCATCTGGTTGTCAGATCTAAGGCAACGACCAAGCCTGGAGCTAGTAGGTTGGTTCAGGAGATCTTTGATGTAAGCTGGGGCGAGACCATTGAGTGCTTTGAATACATACGTGAGGATGTTAAATTTCACTTTGCGCTTCACTGGATGCACCAAATAAAATTGCCTCGAGGTCTGTAAGCACAACCAGAATTATTCCGTGTATTAGGCTTACCGGGTTATAAGGCGCACTGTCCATTTTTGAGAAAATTCTAGGATTTGAAGTTCGCCTTACAGTCCGAAAAATACGGTAATTACAATCGCATTTACTGCGACTGTGTACAAACCTCGCTAAATCAAGGTATGCATTTGCAAAAAAATAATATTCATCCTTCAAAGAATCAATGCCAAAATCTGAAAATATGTATTTACCCCTGGTATTCCGACAATATAAAAGATAAAGAAACAATCTAAAAACTAAATGTCGATGTACTCAGGTGATACTTTTCTTTTCTGTTTGGCATCAATCAATGTTTATTTATATAGCCCCAAATCACAAATGTCTCAAAGGACTGCACAAATCATTACGACTACAACATCCTCGGAAGAACCCACAAAAGGGCAAGGAAAACTCACACCCAGTGGGCAGGGAGAATTCACATCCAGTGGGACGCCAGTGACAATGCTGACTATGAGAAACCTTGGAGAGGACCTCAGATGTGGGCAACCCCCCCCCTCTAGGGGACCGAAAGCAATGGATGTCGAGCGGGTCTAACATGATACTGTGAAAGTTCAATCCATAGTGGCTCCAACACAGCCGCGAGAGTTCAGTTCAAGCGGATCCAAGACAGCAGCGAGAGTCCCGTCCACAGGAGACCATCTCAAGCGGAGGCGGATCACCAGCATAGAGATGTCCCCAACCGATACAGGCGAGCGGTCCATCCTCCATCGGTCCATCGTTCACTTCATCAAAATGGCAATCAAAACCTTTGGATTTCAGGTGAACAAAGTTTTCGCAAAAGATCCCCCTCTTGATACAAATTTCTAAGTTGCACTTTCTGGAATATATCATGGCACGCCCTCATCGGTCAGCTTAATAAGTATGTGTCATGGTGTTTACTTCAGTCACTTGCTATTGAACTTTTTCACTTCTATAATTTTGTTACGGTTGGGTGGTCGCATGGTTATGCGTGGATCATTTCCCCAAAATGCAGACGGAACTCCGGAGGCAGTGTGCAGGTCAGACAATGATTTATTATCCACAAATTAGGCAAAATACAAAGGTACTGGAAAGCGTGTTGATAACACAGGAAGCTAAAGAAAAAGCTAGCGGGAAATCTTAGCATAGAAACAGGAATCAGAAGCTAGGATTTACCAACGTAATGTTGCATGAAGCAAACAAAACAGCCAGACCGAGTGTGGCAAAAGGCAGGAATAAATAGCTCTCTGATTAGTGCCCAGGAGCAGGTGAGCATCCCGAACACTAATCAGAGGCAGGTGAAAATAACAGCATCCATGGCAACCAAGAAACACAAACCCAGGGGCTGAAACAGAGCTAAGGGAGTCTTAAACTAAAATAAAACATGATCTGGGCAACGGATCATCACACAGTTATTGTCAACGTATCGAATCAAGAGTCAATATCAAACCGGGGACAAAAAAATCTGATCGGGATCGACGGCCAAAAATGTTGACTTTTACATCCCGAGAGAATCCATAAGCAAACGTATCCACAACAGGAAGGGAACCCACAAGACGTCACCTAAAAAAGGTGTTCTTAACCTTTTTGAAACAGGAGCCAGGGTTTCCCACACATTCATTTATTTGTGGTATGCCCGCCACGAAAGAATTACGGCCGCCCCAAAAAAAAAAAAAAATATATATATATAGATTTTTTGGGGGCTTTTGACTTGCTCGACCGCTCTTAAAAGCAATGGGACTTTGTCTGTGAATGGAGCTTGTAGTTACATATTATATAAATATGTACATATTATATAAATATGTATATAAATATGGACATAAAGTGTTATAATTATATTCCAACTCCGCAACCTTCTTGGTCATCGCCGCCGCCCAACCACACCACCACAAATAGATGCCTGACCTGTGGGACACACTGGGGGCCCAACTTTTCCACTACAGAGGGGTCCGGGGCCCACTCAAGTATTAACACTGAATTAATAGTGGTACTCTTGATTTTAATCGTGATTTTAATAATTATATCAGACTTACTTACAGTTTACAACCAAAATGATATGAACTATGTGTTGATCACAAAGATTATTATTCCTCTAACACCTAAACCCTAGGCTTAGGTCAGGCTGATTAGAAAAATAAGTATTAATCAAATATACTGCATAAAAAGAGACTCATAAATATCTGATGAAAAATAGTTTTATATACAATTATGTAAAATTAATAAACTAAACTAATGTTTATTTTTCAACTAGACTGTCAATAAAAATAAAGTGCTAATAAAAATATAGATTAACCACTTTATTCATACATTTTGACTTTGGGAATTCTTCTGTTTGTCATTACTGCCACAAGTGGTGTAAAAGTTTATTACAACTGAGTAAAAAAATAAATGTGTTATACTTGTATCGCGCTTTGACACTATTTCCACACACACACACACACACACACACACACACACACACACACACTGATGGCGGGAGCTGCTATGAACCACGACCCATCAGGAGCAAGGGTGAAGTGTCTAGCTCAGGGGTGTCAAACTCAAATACAGAGTGGGCCAAAATTTAAAACTGAACAAAGTCGCGGGCTAAGTTTGAACAAATTAACCTTTTAATAGTGACCCAAACAAGTTTTAGATTGAATATTGAACAATCAAGGCTTATATAACTTTAAATTGACATGCACAATCAAGTTTCTAATAATAATGATAATAATAATAATAAAAAAATATCAATGGTATATAAAAAAAAAATTGAAATAATTCAATGCCTCTTTTGTATTTGCAGCCTTCTGAGGTAATTATCAAAATAAACTTTTTCAACAGGCTAATAATACATTTGAAAATAAAATAATAAGGAATGAATCAAACATTCAAGCCTTGAAGTGGCAAGAGAAAGTGCATGTGGGGTTGAGGTGGGCGAGGTTGGGGGTGGGGGGTGTATATTGTTGCGTCCCGGAAGAGTTAGTGCTGCAAGGGTTTACAGTTATTTGTTCTGTTGTGTTTATCTTGTGTTTCGGATGTTCTCCTGAAATGTGTTTGTCATTCTTGTTTGGTGTGGGTTCACAGTGTGGTGCATATTTGTAACAGTGTTAAAGTTGTTTATACGGCCACCCTCGGCTGTTGACCAAGTATGCCTTGCATTTACCTGTGGCTGTGTGTAAAAGCCGCATATGTTATGTGACTGGGCAGGCACGCTGTTTGTATGGAGGAAAAGCGGACGTGGACGACAGGTTGTGGAGGACAATGCCTTTAAGGCCCGCCCCCAATATTGTTGTCCGGGTGGAAATCGGGAGAAATTGGGGAAAATGGATGGCTCGGGAGATTTTCAGGAGGGGCACTGAAAATGGGGAGGGTTGGCAAGTATGGGAATTTGCGGTGTTACAGTAGGGGTGTGTATAATACCGGCGATATTATACACAGCTCAAATATTAAATTTATATCGCCTCAAGGGCCAAATTAAATAACACGGCGGGCCAAATTTGGCCCACGGGCCAGAGTTTGACACCTATGGTCTAGCTCAAGGACACAACGGACGTGACTGTCATGATCTGTGGTCTGGATCATGTTTAGTTTAGTTATTTTCTGTTAGTTTGGACTCCCTTTGTTGTTTGTGCACCTTGCGAGTTAATTTGGTCACCATGGTAACGTATTAATTTCACCTGCTGCGGGTTCCAGACGCACACCTTTTTTTTGTTAATTACTTTCTTATTTAAGCCTGCCTAGTCCCGTCAGTCGGTCTTGGTCCCTTGTTTGCGGTATGCAACCGTTTATCTGTCACATGTGGGTCGCATTTTAATGCGGGATCGTTCCTCCAACCCAAACAGACACTCCGGACAACAACCTAAAGGTAGGAATGATTTAATAACAAAAACACTGGTACAAAAACAGACGAAAAGAACAAAAGAAACGCGTGGCGACAGCACAGAAGCTAATGCTAACACTAGCACAGGATCGGGTAACAAGAAATTTAGTAAATGCCAACGAAACAGTTGCATACCGCAAACAGGGGACCAAGACCGACTGACGGGACTAGGCAGGCTTAAATAAGAAAGTAATTAACAAAAACAGGTGTGCGTCTGGAACCCGCAGCAGGTGAAATTAATACGTTACCATGGTGACCAAACTAACTCGCAAGGTGCACAAACAACAAAGGGAGTCCAAACTAACAGAAAACACCTAAACTAAACATGATCCGGACCACAAATCATGACAGTGACACGTTTGGTAGAAGGTGGGGATTGAACCAGGAACCCTCAGGTTGCCCACATGGACCACTGCTAGGAAACAGATTTATTTTTTTTGCGGCACGACATTGTGCTGAATCACTCATCTGAAACACTCTTTTTGCCTTCATTATGAAAAAAACACTACTTCACAGCAACATCCTGTTCAACAACCAAATAAGAATAACATATTTAAACACTCAAATAACAATCATCTGGATTTTAAGAAGCCAGAACAATATTTCTTCTAGCAAGGGACATATTTGTGTTTTGTTCATTTATTTATTCAATAATGAATAAAGCAAAATACGTCTTGGGCCAAAAATCACTTTATATTCTCTACTGCTCGCTAGTGTTACCATATCTGAGTTATTGTGCAGAAATATGGGGAAACAACTACAAATGTGCGCTACATTCGTTAACTGTGTTACAAAAAAGATCGATTAGAATAATACACAGAGTTGGATATAGAGAACATACAAACCCTTTATTTATTGAGTCAAAAATATTAAAGCTCGATGACTTGATAAAATTGCAAACAGCTAAATTGATGTACAAAGTAAATTATAACCTGCTACCAAAGAATGTACAATTCTTCTCAACTAAAGAGGAGAAATATAACCTTAGAGGAAAATCTAACTTAAAACATTTGTATGCCCGTACAACACTTAAAACTTTTAGCATATCAGTATGTGGAATTAAATTATGGAATGGATTAAGTAAAGAAGTTAAACATTGTACTGATATGAGCCAGTTTAAGAGGATGTTTAAATTAATAGTGCTTACAAAGTACAAAGAAGAAGTATTATGAGAAACACTTTCAAACTTATTGAAAATAAGATATTCTTCATCTTAGTATGTTAATAATGACTGAAATAATTAAGTACATGTTAGAAAACTGCTGTGTTAATCACTCATAGATGTCATTTTGCTATTTTGATATTTTGCTGTAAAGAAGGTCAGTGAATAATTGTATATATTGTGGCCGCTCTGAAGTGGAAAAGGGGTAGGATTAAATAAGCTTTGCTTCTTCCTACTCCTTTTCGGACATGATGTATTGTGTATTGCGAAATGATGAATTTAACTGATGTGTAATTTTGTATGTATGTCATGTTCGAAATAAACTAAGAAAAGAAAGAAAAGAAAGATTTGTTTTTTTAAATAAAACGTGATAATATAATTTTCATAAATGTTTTAATGCTCTGAACTAAAGATTTTATTATTATTTCTAGGAAGGCTATAACTCAAATGAAATGCACAATAGACTGAATTAATTCCACCAAGGCCATCCTTTTAATCCATTTAGTCTCTTCAACAAGATTGCACATAAATAAATTACTGCTCAGCTTGCTTGTATGCAATTATTTTGTCCAGACAGTTACTGTATTTGACTTGGGAAAAAAAAAACCTAAACACCACAGTAATTCTTAGCACGGCTATGAATACCTAAATAACATCATGTACTTATACTTGTTTCTAAGCAGGCTAAATGATACGTCAGGGTTTAATGAAGACCCATCAGCGTGATATTAATGCACAACCATAATTAGAATTCACCGTGACTCTCCCTGATTATGTGACATGGATTTGTATTCAAAATGCGTTTGTACAAAATGATCACAATAACGAGGACGTCCCGTAAAGTAATACAATATTTGAGTCGCGAAACAATACAGTATCGCAATGTTATGATTTGGAAATGTAAATATATGAACATTTTATTGTAAACAAAATGACCCGTGTCATTATTACTATCACCGTATTGTTGAATGTGCTCAAAAAGTACTTATACACTCTCTGAAATACTGTAACCAAGCCTAAAATCTAATTAGCATACCTATTTACCTCTGTTTTAAAAGCGCACATCCTGTAGGTACAATCTACACATTTAGATATCCTAATGTGTTTTATACAAACTGTAATACTATTGTAGTATTTGTTTTTTAATGGGGATTTTTTTTTTGCACCATGACTAGCGAAGGTTGTTTACATTGGGTCGTATAGTTAAGTGCACCCTGGCTTGTGGTGTGTTTGTTTCCCTCTAAAAAGTGGTAATCCTGTGAGTATTGTACTTATTACACAGCAACAGATTGATTGTAACTTGCGTCTTATTTTTAGTTTTCATTAGCAAATTTGGAGGTGTTGAAATTGCCATGTAAAATTGCTTTTAGTAACAAAGTCAAGGTCATTTGCATATAGCTGGGAAAGGCCCTAATATATCTTGCATTCATGTCAGCATTTTAGCTAGCTAGTGATTAGATTGCGAGCAGCGCTCGTTAGCTAGTAACGGTGCCAAGTTCCAGCTAGCGATTAGCACTCTAAGCTTGCTTCTCCAGTAAATGAGATGTACCAGTTTGTCAATTTGCGGTTATCAATGACAGTTTTACGATAATTGTAATCGTAAACATTAGTACTAACCGTCTGGAGATTTTAGGCGGTTTATCATTAATACTGGTAATCGTTACATTGAGATATTCTACATATTTCAGTAATGCATTTAAAATGCGTCCTCAGTATTTGTTAGTTAAGGTGGTGACGAACAGTGCCTGTCGCCCCTATCACGTCTCCATCTCATCACTGCAATAGACTAATAGATTACAGACTGTGGTGAAGTAGGCCGGCTTCGTCGCGTGGTTTTTGGTTGTGTTTTCCGCTCCGTATGCTGATTGGCAATATACGATATATATCTCGATATTTTTTCCTTTAAAGTAAAAAAAAAAAAAAAAAAAAACCAAACAGTCCTAGTTACCACAGATGCTAAGTATGTCATTATTAACTTAGTAAATATTGACATACTAAGACAAAATAATGACTAACTCAAATTAATGACTTACTGTAAATAAGCGTTTGCATTAAGCGTTTGAAAAAAAGAGTTAACAGTGGGGCCACATGTTGACATATGCTCAACTCATCACGCTTGATTTATTACAGGTAGTTCAGTGGTTCCGAAACTACGGCCCGCGGGCCAAATCCGGCCCGCCAGCGTTCGAGATCTGGTCCGCAGGAAGTCCCAAGTTAATTTTTTTCTTTTTTCTTTTTTTAAAATCTGTCCTTTCTAGTCCATTTTCTACGTCTTGTTGCGTATTACTCTCACAGTCTCCTAGCCGCTCAGGCAAATCACATTGTCTAAAAATGCATTTTCCAATCGATGACGTGATATCATATATATATATATATATAAATATATATATATATATATATATATATATATATATATATATAAAATATAATTATTTTAACCCAATGCGGCCCCCGGGTCTAGTGGATTTTTGTTATGTAAATGTTATGTTTTTATCAACATGTGATAGCAGGGACCATGCCATTTGAAATTAGGCTGCTAGATTACTAACGATTAATGTAACTATAGCTGAAAAAATAGTACAATAGCAATAATAATATTAATTAAGAAAGTCAAATACAATAAGGCAACAAGAAAAGTATCCTACACTTCTGTTTTGTAAAATAAATCTTAACAGCCGATATGGGCATCTACATAAACTATATGATTTGCCTGAGAAGCTGGACAGGACAAAAAAATATATAAATATAATAATTAAAAAATAAAAAAATAAAATAAAAAATAATATATGTATATGTGTGTGTGTGTGTGTATATATATATTCTTTTTTTTTTTAAATAAATATATATATATATATATATATATATATATTTTTTTTTTTTCTGTACAATTGCAATAAATTTAAACAGATCATTTAGATAAAAAAAAAATTCTCTGTTTGTCCAGTAATTTTTATATTTTTACTAAAATCTAGTAATAATAATAATATATTTTATTTGGTATAGCGCTTTTCTGAGCACTCAAAGACGCTTTACAGGATAAAAAAATAATAAAGTATAAAACCGTTTAAAGTAGTAATATAAAATACAGGAAATATAAAAGCAGTACATTGTAAAATACATAATAATACAGGACAATTACAAGACAGGACGTTACAAGACACAGAAGGCTTTTGAAGGTGGGAAGGTCTGGGCAGTCACGGGTGGGTTTGGGAAGAGTGTTCCAGAGGATGGGAGCAGTGATGGAGAGGGCTCTATCATCCCAGGTCCGGAGCTTGGTTCTGAGTGGTGGGGAGTGGAGGGTGGCATCAGAGGAGCGAAGGCTGCGTGAAGGGGTATGGCGGTGAAGCAGGTTGGTGAAGTAGCGGGGGCCTGGTCGTGGAGGGCTTTGTGGGTGAGGAGAAGAATTTTAAAGTGAAGTGTGAAGTGAAGTGAATTATATTTATATAGCGCTTTTTCTCTAGTGACTCAAAGCACTTTACATAGTGAAACCCAATATCTAAGTTACATTCAAACCAGTGTGGGTGGCACTGGGAGCAGGTGGGTAAAGTGTCTTGCCCAAGGACACAACTGCAGTGACTAGGTTGGCAGAAGCGGGAATCGAACCTGCAACCCTCAAGTTGCTGGCACGGCCATTCTACCAACCGAGCTAAACCGCCCCGGTGAATCCGGTGAGGAACGGGAAGCCAGTGGAGTTTCTGGAGAACTGGGGTGATGTGCTCACGGGAGCGGGTGCGGCTGACCAGGCGGGCGGCAGACTTTTGAATGTATTGGAGTTTATTGAGAATTTTGCAAGATGAGCCATGGAGGATGCTGTTACAGTAATCAAGTCTGGAGGTGATGAAGGCATGGATCAGGGTTTCAGCGACAGAGAAGGGGAGGGATGTACGGAGACGGGCAATGTTTTTGAGGTGGAAGAAAGCCGTTCTTGTGATGTGGTTGACATGGTGTTGAAAAGAGAGGTTATTGTCCAGAATGATTCCAAGGTTGCGGATGGGAGAGGATGGGGACAGAGTGGAGTTGTCGACAGAGAGGTGGAAGTTGTGAGCAGTTTTGGTGAGGGATTTGGGGCCAATGATGAGCATGTCAGATTTGTCACAGTTGAGTTTGAGGAAGTTGGAGTGCATCCATAATTTGATTTCAGTGAGGTAGTCGGTCAGGGTGGAGAGAGTTATGGAGGAGATGGATTTTGTGGAGATGTATAGCTGGACATCATCTAGTGTACGTTTATACAACTTGTATTTCTCTCTGTGGAATACGGCAGTAAACAGTAGGGCAAAAAAGTATTTAGTCATCCACCGATTGTGCAAGTTCTCTCACTTAAAATGATGACAGAGGTCTGTAATTTTCATCATAGGTACACTTCAACTGTGAGAGACAGAATGTGGAAAATAAAATCCAGGAATTCACATCGTAGGAATTTTAAATAATTTATTTGTAAATTATGGTGGAAAATAAGTATTTGGTCAACCATTCAAAGCTCTCACTGATGGAAGGAGGTTTTGTCTCAAAATCTCACGATACATGGCCCCATTCATTCTTTCCTTAACACGGATCAATCGTCATGTCCCCTTAGCAGAAAAACAGCCCCGAAGCATGATGTTTCCACCCCCATGCTTCTTAGTAGGTATGGTGTTCTTGGGATGCAACTCAGTATTCTTCTTCCTCCAAACACGACGAGTTGAGTTTATACCAGAAAGTTCTATTTTGGTTTCATCTGACCACATGACATTCTCCCAATCCTCTGCTGTACCATCCATGTATCTATTTTGGTATAAACTCAACTCGTCGTGTTTGGAGGAAGAAGAATGCTGAGTTGCATCCCAAGAACACCATACCTACTGTGAAGCGTGGGGGTGGAAACATCATGCTTTAGGGCTGTTTTTCTGCTAAGGGGACAGGACGATTGATCCGTGTGAGGGAAAAATGAATGGGGCCATGTATCGTGAGATTTTGAGACAAAACCGCCTTTCATCAATGAGAGCTTTGAATGGTTGACCAAATACTTATTTTCCAACATAATTTACAAATAAATTCTTTAAAATTCCTACAATGTGAATTCCTAGATTTTTTTTTTTTTACATTCTGTCTCTCACAGTTAAAGTGTACCTATGATGAAAATTACAGACTTCCGTCATCATTTTAAGTGGGAGAACTTGCACAATCGGTGGCTGACTAAATACTTTTTTGCCCCACTGTATCGCAATACTGTATTTTACTGTGTCTCAAGAATCGTAATACCTATAATTTCATGTAGTCTTTGATATCAAGCCCTAGTGTAAAATATCACAATACATCCACTAGGGCTGGGTGATATATCGTTATACTCGATATATCGCGGGTTTGTCTCTGTGCGATATATAAAATGACTATATCGTGATATTCGAGTTTTCGCCCAGTTGCTTTTAGCTGTGGGCATTACACTACAGGCTTTTCTTACTCTTTCCTGTCTCTCCTTCTTACAAAGACTTAAAACAAGTGCACCTTCTTACCTACGTCACATACTGGCACGTATATGTCACACGCCTTCCCCGAACAGAGGGGTAGCGACATGGGTAACATTAGCTGTGATGCTAACGGTGCGTTGCGAGTGGTAATACAAGAAAGAGAAGGTGCCAATCTGGTAACAAATGAAGGAAGAATGAACTCTCTAGAAAAACAGCATAAAGTGCATTGTCTGGCGTTAGTTTGGCTTCAAGTGGAAATATGTAGATACAATTATGCGGCAAAAGCTTTTTGATTTCCTATTATGCAGCTATTTTTATGTGACAGTTCTTGAAGTATCTTGTGTGAAATCATGCACAAAAGTGCCATTGTATCCGTTTTACACTATTGTAGTGGAGTTCTGTACAAAAAGTGCACTTTTATTTAGTGTTTTTATTTGTCATCTGAGTGACATCATGCACAAAAGTGCACTCATAGCTTGTTGCACTTTGTTTTGGAAACGACATGAATGTTTGTGCCACTGTTTTATAACTGTTTAATAGATACAGTTTTGGGTGCGGGGGTGTATAATATAGCCTGGAAGTGTCATGAATGCTTGGGATTCTGGGTAATTGTTATGTTGCGTTTATGTTGTGTTACTGTGAGGATGTTCTCCCGAAATGTGTTTGTCATTCTTGTTTGGTGTGGGTAAATTGACTGCATGAACGTTTAAAATGAGCATATTTTAATGCAGTATGAACACGAATGTTTAAAATTAGACATAACTATATTTTACACCCCGCTAGCACCAAACCCCCCCCCCCGTGCGTCGGTTGAGGTGGGCGGGGTCGGGGGTGCGGGGGTGTATAATATAGCCTGGGTGTGTCATGGATGCTTGGGGTTCTGGGTAATTGTTATGTTGCGTTTATGTTGTGTTACTGTGAGGATGTTCTCCCGAAATGTGTTTGTCATTCTCGTTTGGTGTGGGTAAATTGACTACATGAACGTTAAAAATGAGCATATATTAATGCAGTATGAACAAGAATGTTTTAATATAGACACATAAAATCCTCATACTGCTGTGATTATATGAATCAAGTGTTCATTCAAGGCTAAGGCAAAATATCGCGATATATATCGTGTATCGTGACATGGCCCAAAAATATCGAGATATACATAAAAGGCCATATCACACAGCCCTAACATCGCCACATAACAATATTGCAATAGTGTCTTGTGTTGCTATCGCAGGGTTTCCGTTATATGGAATCGATCGTGGCGACTCGCCAGGGCAAAATAAAAGCCGCCACACCTCAAAAATGAGTTTTTTTTTTTTAAGTGAACACATGTCTAAGTAATTAAGTATAATTGGATACAAAACACCTATTTGCGCACTATTGACTAATGATGCAATGAAAATTCAGCCACTGAAAAAAAGATTTTGTCACCAAAACAAGATGTTGTAATGAAACATCGCCATTGAGGTTCTTTACACATGATGTAAGTACATATGTTATGTAGTAACTGGCACATTTACAATCACATTTAATATTTACGCATGTGGATCATTTTAAGCATAAGTGCCACATTAATTAAAAGAAATGCATCACGACATTGTTTTTTTTTTTTCTTCATTACTGATTATTACTCACTGCAGACTTCATGAGAGCCAGCAAACATCACTTTTTTACAAGGTCTGCTTTCATTAGGATCCCGACTGCTAGGATGTTCATAAATTCCCAATTAAAATTAAGAATGACTCCTAACCTTCACAAAGAAACGTGTCACTCTGGCCATTTTCGTCTCCTAAATGGCTGTCAAAGTGTACCAATTTGTCGGAATACCTACTCAGACGTCATCTGTCCAGGTGAGATGCGTGATTGATGATCTAGAACATGGGGGTCAAACTCTGGCCCGCGGGCCAAATCTGTGTAATTTAATTTGGCCCTTGAGGCAATATCAAATTAACATTAGAGCTGGCCCGCCGGTATAATGACAATATAACATATTATAACACCACATTCACTGCTAATACTCATACTTGACAACCCTTCCGATTTCCTTGGATGACTCCTGAAGTTCAGTGCCCCTCCCGAAAATCTCTCGGGCAACCTTTCTCCCGATTTCCACCCGGACAACGATACTCGGAGCGTGCCTTAAAGGCACTGAATTTGCGTGTCGGCCCAATCACAAAATATCTATGGCTTTCACAGACACACACAAGTGATCTCAGTTCATACTTGGTCAACAGCCATACAGGTCACACTGAGGGTGGCCGTATAAACAACTTGAACACTGTAACAAATATGCGCCACACTGCGAACCCACACCAAATAAGAATGACAAACACATTTCGGCAGAACATCCACACTGTAACACAACAGAACAAATACCCAGAATCCCTTGCAGCACTAACTCTTACGGGACACTACAATATACACCCCCGCTACCACCATACCCCACCGCCCCAAACCCCGTCCACCATAGTTATTTTATTTTCGAATTTATTAGCCTGTGGAAAAAGTTAATGTTGATATTTACCTCAGAAGGCTGCAAGTAGAAAAGAGGCATAACATTTTTCATTCAAATTTTATTTAATATACTTTTGATGTTTTTTCGTTTCTTTTGTGAAAGTGGATTTTGCACTATTAAGTTATATAAGCGTCGCTTGTTCCATATTTAGTGTTAAAGCAAATCAGTGTCGCAAACTGAACTCTAATTAACGTTTTATTCACACACTTTCTCTTGCTATTTCAAGGCTTGAATTTTTGATTCATTCACTGTTACTTTATTTTCAAATGTATTATTAGCCTCTGGAAAAAAGGTTTATTTTGATCTATAAAATAGGCATTCCATTTTTGTTTAAATTGTATTTGATATGCAGTTGATATTTTTGAATTATTATTATTATTATTTGAAACTCGATTTTGTATGTCACTATAAAGATATATAAGCCTTATTTGTTCAATATTCAATGAAAAACCTGTTTGGGTCCCTATCAAAAGGTTAATTTGTTCAACCTTGACCCGCGGCTTTGTTCAGTTTTACATCATGGCCCGGTCTGTATTTGAGTTTGACACCCCTGATCTAGAACAAACTTGCAGGGAGCACTGAAGCGAGGAAGCAGCAGACCACTCCATCATGTACACATCGGCACACAGGAAGTGGCTACAAATAGTTTGTCTGCGTTAGCCCTTATAATAACAATACTACTAATACTTGGTTGATTTTCAAATCACAAAATGTAAATAGAGTATAATTTTTTTGGTTTTATGGGCGAAATAGAGGAGCTCCCATTGGCTTTTGTTTAAATGTATTTAATATTCAAAATGCCATACATTTAAGAAATCCATCCGTCGCCATGCCTTTTTTTTAATGATTGTGAACAATAGGCAAATTCCACAAAAAGTGCAGTTCTTCTTGAAGACATTGTCAATCAATCAATCAATCAATCAATGTTTATTTATTCAGCCCTAAATCATAAGTGTCTCAAAGGGCTGCACAAGCCACAACGACATCCGCGGAGCAGCGCCCACATTATGGCAAAGAAAAACTCACAACCCAGTTGGACGTCGATGAGAATGACAATGAAAAACCTTGCAGAGGACCCCAAATGTGGGTAACCCCCCACTCTAGGGGAGACCGGTGCAATGGACGTCAAGTGAGTCTAATATAATATTGTGAAAGTCCAGTCCATAGTGGCTCTATCACAATAGTGAGAGTCCAGTCCTGGGGCCAGCAGGAGACTTTCCCGAGCAGAGACGGGTCAGCAGCGCAGAGATATCCCCAACCCATGCACAGGCGAGCAGTCCACCCTTGGTCCCGACTCTGGATAGCCAGCACATCATCCATGGCCACTGGACCTGTGCCCCCCCTGCCTCCACGAGGGAAAAAGAAAAGAAATGGCAGATCAACTAGTCTAAAAAGGTGGTCTATTTAAAGGCTAGAGTATACAAATGAGTTTTAAGATGGGACTTAAATGCTTCTACTGAGGTAGCATCTCTAACTGTTACCGGGAGGGCATTCCATAGTACTGGAGCCTGAATAGAAAACGCTCTATAAACTTTTTTTGAGCTCTGGGAATCACTAATAAGCCGGAGTTTTATGAACGCAGATTTCTTGCCTGGACATATGGTACAATACAATCGGCAAGATAGGCTGGAGCTAGACCGTGTAGTATTTTATACGTAAGTAGTAAAACCTTAAAGTCTCATTTTAAGTGCACAGGAAGACAGTGCAGGTGAGCCAGTACAGGCGTAATATGATCAAACCTTGTTCTTGTCAAAAGTCTAGCAGCAGCATTTTGTACCAACTGTAATCTTTTAATGCTAGACCACCTAGGGCAGGGGTCGGCAACATTTGCCACTCAAAGAGCCATTTTGACCCGTTTCACAAGTTAAAGAAGATAATGGGAGCCGCAACCTTTCTCGCTATTATCTGCTGATGTTCACCCAGATAACAATAATAAGGGCGTGCTATGAAGCCATTGCATTTGACGCCTTCTACAACATGTACAAACAGCTTGCCAGCCCGGTAACATGTTGTACGTGGCTTTCGCTGATACACGTACACGACTGCAAGGCGTATAGTCAACAGCCATACAGGTTACACTGAAGGTTGTGATATAAACAACGTTAACACTCTTACTAATGTGCGCCGCACTGTGAACCCACACCAAACAAGAATGACAAACACATTTCGGGAGAACATCCTCACTGTAACACAACATAAATGCAACATAAGTCCATTTTGTGGGGCGGTTTAGCTCGGTTGGTCGAGTGGCCGTGCCAGCAACTTGAGGGTTGCAGGTTCTTTTCCCGCTTCCGCCATCCTAGTCACTGCCGTTGTGTTCTTTGGCAAGACACTTTACCCACCTGCTTCCAGTGCCACCCACACTGGTTTGAATGTAACTTAGATATTGGGTTTCACTATGTAAAGCGCTTTGAGTCACTAGAGAAAAAGCGCTATATAAATATAATTCACTTCACTTCACTTCACTACCCAGAATCCCAAGCACCCATGACTCTTTCAGGCTATATTTTACACCCTGCTAGCACCAAACCCCTCCCCCTCCCCCTCCTCAGT
The DNA here is from genome assembly GCF_033978795.1 of Nerophis ophidion. Taxonomy (NCBI): domain Eukaryota; kingdom Metazoa; phylum Chordata; class Actinopteri; order Syngnathiformes; family Syngnathidae; genus Nerophis; species Nerophis ophidion. The sequence continues at coordinate 36,996,529 of NC_084637.1, forward strand.
GCGTCGGTTGAGGTGGGCGTGGTTGAGGGTGCGGGGGTGTATAATATAGCGTGGAAGAGTCATGGATGCACCGGATTCTGGGTAATTGTTATGTTGCGTTTATGTTGTGTTACTGTGAGGATGTTCTCCCGAAATGTGTTTGTCATTCTTGTTTGGTGTGGGTTCACAGTGTGGCGCATATTAGTAAGACTGTTAAAGTTGTTTATATCACTACCTTCAGTGTAACCTGTATCGCTGTTGACTATATGCCTTGCAATCTCGTACGTATGACGATAGAAGCAGCGAGATGCATGCGTCCGGCCGGCACGCAGATAGCATGGTGTAAAGGCGGGCGATGACATGTTGTAGAGGACGCCCTCAATATTGTAGTCCGAGTGAAAATCCGAGAATGATGTCTGGGAGAGGCCCCAAAATCTGGAAACCCCCCGAAACAATCGGGGGGGTCGGCGATTATGCAGCTGAGCCACATCAGAGTGGTCAAAGAGCCGCATGTGGCTCCGGAGCCGCGGGTCGCCGACCCCTGACCTAGAGAGACCCGAAAATAGTACGTTACAGTAATCGAGACGAGACGTAACGAACGCATGAATAATAATATAATTGTATATTGTTAGAAGCTGTATAGAGATATCATATCATTATGTTCCCACTCCTACAGTGTTGAGTGTGATTTCCTTAGAGTAGTTTGACTATGCTGAGATTGTTGACGTGTATGCAAGTCGCAAGTGTTCTCGAGAGCAGGAACATACATGCGGCGTCAAAGCAGCTGGGGAGCCGCAGTTGACACGCAACGGTTCTCAGACGCATCTGCTCTTTGAGCGTACGGACGTTAACGTTCCTTCCCACGACTCCCACGTATGGCAGCAGTCGCAACCCCCACAGCTGTGTGTCCACGCCGGCTGCTGTCACCTTGGCCTGCCCAGTCCACTTTTTGGCCGGACTGTGCCAAAAGACTCTGGTTGATTCGATTTGCTTTTTTTTTTTTTTTTTTTTTTTTTTTTAAATTAAACGCAGCCTGCAATTCTGCTTAATCAGGCTCCTTTTGCCTTTGCCCAGCTGGCCTATCGGGCGAGTAGAAGAGCATCTTATGGTCATCATCATGGACCTCATCCGCCTCCAAGTCCATTTTTAACATATCTACATATAATACACAGAATGAACTGCATCAATTATTTTGTTCCTACCAACAACTAGAGTTGTCACAACGCCACAATTTCATTAGTCCACACCTGTTAATGTCCACAATTCTCAATTCAAAACAAACATTGTGGTTCCTGATATTCTTTCAGTTTGCTGGTCATGTGACATCTTGTCGTTTGTGGTGGAATAGGCTAATAAAAACGCTATCATACTGTATTTAAAGACAAGCCTTTGAGGTGTTATTCATATTGAAGTCATATATAGAAAGATCTAGCATGCTATGTTGGCTGATAGTAAATCAATATTAAATAAAGTTACAATTGAGTAGGGGTGTAACGGTACCCAAAAAGTTTGGTTCGGTACGTACCTCGGTTTAGAGGTCACGGTTCGGTTCATTTTCGGTACAGTAATAAATCAACAAAATATACATTTTTTGGTTATTTATTTACCAAATTTGTAAACAATGGCTTTATCCTTTTAACATTGGGAACACTATAATAATTCTGCCCATGTTAATCCACATTAAACTGCCTCAAGTTGTTGCTTTGATTAAATCAAATGAAAAAACCTTTCTTCTACATATAAAAAGTGCAACATGAAACAGTTTCCATTGAAACTGTTTCATGTCAACTCATCATGCTTAATTTATTACAGCATTTGGGAAGCCTGTACTTGACATTTATTATGTAAATGTTGTATTTTTATCAACATGTGACAGCAGGGACCCTGCTATTCAAAACTAGGCTGCTACATTACTAATGATTCATGTAACTATAGCTGAAAAGTAGTACAATTGCATTAGGAGACCATTCATCCCTAAACACAATGGAATTCAATGAAATAACAGACAGACAGGGCTTTGCTGCCCCTAACACACACACACAGCAAAATGAGCTAATGTTAAGCTAAAAGCTAATTAGCCTTCATCTCAAGCCTATACTGTGAGCAAGCTGAGCTGCAGTTTAAGTTTCTAGAAGGTCAACGGGCTCACAGTGATGTTTGTAATAGTTGTGACTGGGAACTGTTTAGTTTAATTTGGGTAGAGTCCGCTCCTCCCCTGCTAAACGAATATCTTTGCTCGATGCTGAAGCATTGACTACATCGCTCTGAAGTCTGAATACGCACTGCTGATTGGCTTTGTATGTAACCAATTAGACAGTTGTGTGGGCGGGACAATGAGGCACAGACAGATGCAGAAAGCAGAGCAGCTTGTGAAGACTTCTGCTTCCGAACCGAAACCCCCGTACCGAAACGGTTCGATACAAATACACGTACCGCTACACCCCTAATATAATCACAGCAGTATGATGATTCCATGTGTCTACATTAAAACATTGTTCTTCATACTGCATGAACATATGCTACTTTTAAACTTTCATGCAGAGAGGGAAATCACAACTAAGTCAATTGACCAAATCTGTATTTATTAAATACTCTTCATTCTCTCACGGGTGACTTTTTAAATGAAAGAACACACACTTCTGCTGCATACTTTGCATATTGCTGTTGTCTGCTGAATATCTTCCCACTTGAAGCCAAACCACCGCCAGATGATGGATCCCCTGCTCTTTATTTTGGGCATTTATTATTCTTCCTCCATTTGTGATCAGTTTCGCACCTTCTCTCTCTTGTAATGTCCTAAGTCCTCGATAACCTGGACCAATTGAAACCGTTATTTTTGTTATTGTTTAATTTGCATTGACTCACAAGATGAACACTACATATTAGTGATTCCCAAAGCCCAAAAAAAGTCTGCGGGCTATAGAGCGTTTTCCATTCGGGCTCCAGTACTCTGGAATGCCCTCCCGGTAACAGTTCGAGATGCCACCTCAGTAGAAGCATTTAAGTCTCACCTTAAAACTCATTTGTATACTCTAGCCTTTAAATAGACTCCCTTTTTAGACCAGTTGATCTGCCGTTTCTTTTCTTTTTCTTCTATGACCCACTCTCCCTTGTGGAGGGGGTCCGGTCCGATCCGGTGGCCCTGTACTGCTTGCCTGTGTATCGGCTGGGGACATCTCTGCGCTGCTGATCCGCCTCCGCTTGGGATGGTTTCCTGCTGGCTCCGCTGTGAACGGGACTCTCGCTGCTGTGTTGGATCCGCTTCGGACTGGACTCTCGCGACTGTGTTGGATCCATTATAGATTGAACTTTCACAGTATCATGTTAGATCCGCTCGACATCCATTGCTTTCCTCTTCTCCAAGGTTCTCATAGTCATCATTGTCACCGACGTCCCACTGGGTCATTATTGTCACCGACGTCCCACTGGGTGTGAGTTTTCCTTGCCCTTATGTGGGCCTACCGAGGATGTCGTAGTGGTTTGTGCAGCCCTTTGAGACACTAGTGATTTAGTGATGATTGATATTTCTATATGACGCTGGATAACACTCTGGGAGCCGCAACAACACACATTGCGGAAATGACATTATTCTTCGTGCGTCGGCTTATTCCAAATATATTCCACAACCCCAAAACATGTCTTTTCTCAAAGCCTGCGGTGAAGAGAAAGGTTAGTGATGAGCAAAGACAATTCCAGGAAAAGTGGGAGATGCAATATTTCTTTATTGAGCACAGGGGCACACCCAAGTGTCTTATTTGCAGAAAGTTGCGGTCCACAATTCTAATTTTGTTCATTTATATTTTGATTTTATTCTGTGTTGAAAATTAAAATAAAGACTTATAAAAATATATTTTTTTAAGAAATCTATTGTTGCGGCCCAGCCTCACCCACACTCTGCATTCATTGGCCCACTGGTAAATTGAGTTTGAGACCCTTGATGTAGATGATCTTTATCTGCTGTACACATTTACTTTAGAAAAGCGAAATGTTGGATATTTCTCTTGTTACCTTATTTGTATTTGACTTTATTAAATGTTTGGGTAGAATTTTATTTAAAGGCCTACTGAAACCCACTACTACCAACCACGCAGTCTGATAGTTTATATATCAATGATGAAATCTTAACATTGCAACACATACCAATAATGCCGGGTTAGTTTACTAAATTGCAATTTTAAATTTCGCGCGGAAGTATCCTGTTGAAAACGTTGCGTTATGATGACAAGTGCGCGTGACGTCACGGATTGTAGCGGACATTTTGATCCAGCACCGATCCCAGCTATAAGTCGTCTGCTTTAATCGCATAATTACACAGTATTCTGGACATCTGTGTTAATGAATCTTTTGCGATTTGTTTAATTAATAATGGAGACATCAAAGAAGAAAGATGTAGGTGGGAAGCGGTGTATTGCAGACGCCTTTAGCAACACAAACACAGCCGGTGTTTCCTTGTTTCCTTTTTTACATTCCCGAAAGCTGATGGGTAAGCTTTACTATGGAACAGAGCGGTCAAGCGAACATGGTTCCCTACCACATGTCAACCGGCAGGTTTCGGTGAGAAAATGGTGGCAATAAGTCGGCTCTTACCGTAGGCATGAGCGTAGAGCTTGCGTCGTTTTTCCTGCAGCTGCGCACTCTTTTGCCTCCTCCCACCGGCCGCCCCCGACCGTCGGATGCTTACACCGTGGAGGAAGGGAAAAAAACAAAAATCTCAGCCTGGGTGCCTTGCCTCGTCGAGAAACGTGGCTTCCCACGGAGATACTGGCGGTCACCACACTTGTGGCCACACCCCTCTGACTTTCAGGTACGACGATATAATCTCACTAAAACACTAGTAACACAATAAGCAGATAAGGGATTTTCCAGAATTATCCTAGTAAATGTGTCTAATAAAATCTGAATCGCTCCCACTGCCCTCATCTTTTATTTTTTATTTTATTTGTGTTTTTTTCTAGTCCTTCACTTTCCTCATCCACTAATCTTTCATCCTCGCTCAAATTAATGGGGAAATCGTCGCTTTCTCGGTCCGAATCGCTCTCGCTGCTGGTGGCCATGATTATAAACAATGTGAGGATGTGAGGAGCTCCACAGCCCGTGACGTCACGCGCGCATCATCTGCTACTTCCGGTACAGGCAAGGCTTTTTTATTAGCGACCAAAAGTTGCAAACTTTATCGTCGATGTTCTCTACTAAATCTTTTCAGCAAAAATATGGCAATATCGCAAAATGATCAAGTATGATACATAAAATGGACCTGCTATCCCCGTTTGAATAAGAAAATACAATTTCAGTAGGCCTTTAAGAAGGAACGGTTTTCTCTAAAAAATGTATAAATCTATCACAGCTGTTTATGTATTTTATGGAGGAATGTGTGACGCTTGTGTGGCATTGTAATGCCGGATTGGTTCTTCCGTGGATGCGTCGAAGCGATGAACACAACAAGGTAAGTTATAAATGGATTTATTAAATAATAAAAGGCTAGGAACAAAAACACTGCTGTAAAGAGAAGGCAAACCAAAAACAGAAAAACAATTCCTCAGCATGTGAGCTGGAATCAACAAATGGCTTAGCGTAAAAGCTAGCGAGAATATACATACAAAGATGCAGGTCGAGAGTCGTCACTGTTGCGCGTGGGCAAATTAGGATCCGAGACTGAACAAAGAAAAGAGGAAAGCTTATATATGGAGAAATCAAGGAGAACCAGGTGTGTAGAAAACGAGGAGCAGGTGAAATCAATGTGTAACCATGGTAACGGACTAAACAGGAAGTAAGTGGGTCAGAAGAGAATGAAACAAAGATGGAAAAATAAACATGTGAAGATCTGAGTCACAGATCGCAACAGTATTCCCCCCCCCAAAAAGACAGATTCCAGATGTCTCAAAGAAAACAAAAACAAATAAGAAACAACTTGAACCCCCTCCCCAAAAACAGAGTCCTCAAACGAAGGGAGGGCGGAGGGAGGCCACGGTGGAGGGTCGCCAGATCGCATGTCCCCGAATCCACCGAGGACACATCATGTGGCGGCGGCGGGTGGAACGCTGCTGCCGAACAAGTTTTGGCGGGCGACCTCGAAAAGGCCACATTAGTGGCCGCCTCGCAGGATGAGGTGCCCGGCGAGGCGGACGACCCGGGCACGGCCACATCCGTGGCCGACATGGAGGAGGGAGTGTCTGGCGAGGAGGATGACCTCGCAGAGGCCACGCCCGTGGTCGACGTGGTGGACGATGCCTCAGCACCGAAATCCCAGCAGGCTTGGAAGCAGCAGACGAGGGTGCGGGGACTGCAGCCAAAGCAGGCCCGAGTGCAGCTGGCGAGGATGATGCGGGTGCTGCAGCCGCAGGAGTCGTCGGAGGCGGCCTGGGAGCCGCAGGAGTCGTCGGAGGCGGCCTGGGAGCCGCAGGAGTCGTCGGAGGCGGCCTGGGAGCCGCAGGAGTCGTCGGAGGCGGCCTGGGAGCCGCAGGAGTCGTGACTGGTGTGAGCTCCAGCCTCATCGTCGGCGCCGGTGTGGGCTCCAGCTTCTTCGTCGGCAGTGCTTGGCGGCGTGGAGCTGGTACCGGCGCTTGTCGAGGAGCTGGCACTGGAGTGGGCTCCAGCCCTGTCGACATAGGTGAAGGTTCCAGCCCCGTCGTCGACGCTGGTGTGGGCTCCAGCCCCGTCGTCGACGCTGGTGTGGGCTCCAGCCCCGTCGTCGGCGGTGCTTGGCGGCGCGGAGCTGGTACCGGCGCTTGGCGGCGTGGAGCTGGTACTGGAGTAGGCTCCAGCTCTGGAGCTGGTACTGGAGTGGGCTCTAGGCTAAAGTCTGTAACTGGTATGAGAACCAGTTCTGGGTCGGAGGCTGGTGTGAGAACCAGGTGGGAGTCTAGTGCTGGCTTGAGAACCAGGCTAGAAACATTTTCTGGTGTGAAAACCAGGCGAGAGTCTAATTCTGGCTTGAAAACCAGGCGAGAGTCATGTGCTGGTGTGAGAACCAGACTGGGAGCAGTGCAGAACACCGGTGGTGGAGGACGTGCTGGAGGTAATGACCTCGCGAGTCCGAACACCGGTGGAGGAGGTCTACAAGGCCGTTGAGACTTGGCCGGGGGAAAAACAGGTGGAGGAGGTCTACAAGGCCGTTGAGATTTGGCCGGGGAAAAATCAGGTAGAGGAGGTCTACAAGGCCGTTGAGACTTGGCCGGGGGAAAAACAGGTGGAGGAGGTCTACAAGGCCGTTGAGACTTGGCCAGGGGAAAAACAGGTGGAGGAGGTCTACAAGGCCGTTGAGATTTGGCCGGGGGAAAAACAGGTAAGGGTGGCCTCATAGGAGGTTGCGGTTTGACAGTTTTAAGAAATGGTAGCGTCTGCGCTACCTCCGCAACACAGCTATAGGCCATAGCCCCCCCCTCCAGACGGGAATCCCAGACCCGTTCCCTGTGGTCAGGGACTGACCATAAGGGAGGGTGGTGGGAGGTTTGGAGGCGGGCAGACTCCTCCCCTCTAACTTGTACACAATTATTAGAAGGCGAAAAAACACTATACTTGGGCGGTGAAAGAGGTTTAAATGGTGGGGTAGAAGAAAAACTAGGTGACTGAGGTTGACTAGAATAATGAGAAAAAATATCCTGATAATTACGTATTTTATCATAAATGTTATTGGTATTTGAAAATGGATGAGAAAGAGAATCTTCCAAAAAAAATTCCTCATTGATGATGTCATCAACGGAGGACGGGTTTGCGTTACCGGGAGGCGTCGACGAAATGACGTCATCTGCGCGGGACACAAGTTGAGAATTTGCCCAGTCGGTAAAACTGTTAGCAAAGTGTGTTATTGGGTCCCCAAACAATGGTGTAGGGGTTTTGTATGCGGACTGTAGGTTGCTGTGTTTATGAGGAGGGAGGCATGGAGTGGGAAAGTCACTGTCACGGGACGAAGCCATCGTTCGCGGCTTCCGCCTACGCGGACGAGCGCGAGCGCTGCGGGAGGGAAACTCACCGGACCGGGAAACATCGATGGGGATCAGGGTTCCATCCGGACCCCACATGATACTTTCATCCGGGTTGCATCGGAGAGTCTCTGCCTCCATCGCCCGAAACATAATCCATGTACCTTCATCGAAGGCGTCCTCGTGGTTGCCAGACGCGAAGGAACCATTCTTTGCTCGGATCCTACTGTGACGCTTGTGTGGCATTGTAATGCCGGATTGGTTCTTCCGTGGATGCGTCGAAGCGATGAACACAACAAGGTAAGTTATAAATGGATTTATTAAATAATAAAAGGCTAGGAACAAAAACACTGCTGTAAAGAGAAGGCAAACCAAAAACAGAAAAACAATTCCTCAGCATGTGAGCTGGAATCAACAAATGGCTTAGCGTAAAAGCTAGCGAGAATATACATACAAAGATGCAGGTCGAGAGTCGTCACTGTTGCGCGTGGGCAAATTAGGATCCGAGACTGAACAAAGAAAAGAGGAAAGCTTATATATGGAGAAATCAAGGAGAACCAGGTGTGTAGAAAACGAGGAGCAGGTGAAATCAATGTGTAACCATGGTAACGGACTAAACAGGAAGTAAGTGGGTCAGAAGAGAATGAAACAAAGATGGAAAAATAAACATGTGAAGATCTGAGTCACAGATCGCAACAGAATGTAGTTATTCATGGAACTGTCATCCAATGTTATTAAAAAAAGTATTGATTTTGAATTGAGAATTCGTTTGAATGGACCATCGATTCTGAATTAAATCGTTCCCCCCGGGATTTGAATTGAGTCGTGTGGTGCCCAATGATACACAGCCTTAAAAATGAGTGTTAACGTATATAATAGTGCTGGGCGATAAACCGACATCAATGTACAGTGGGGCAAAAAAGTATTTAGTCAGCCACCGATTGTGCAAGTTCTCCCACTTAAAATGATAACGGAAGTCTGTAATCTTCATCATAGGTACACTTCAACTGTGAGAGACAGAATGTGGAAAAAAAAAATCCAGGAATTCACATCGTAGGAATTTTAAATAATTTATTTCTAAATTATGCTGGAAATTAAGTATTTGGTCAACCATTCAAAGCTCTCACAAATGGAAGGAGATTTTGGCTCAAAATCTCACGATACATGGCCCCATTCATTCTTTTCTTAAAACGGATCAATCGTCCTCTCCCCTTAGCAGAAAAACAGCCCCAAAGCATGATGTTTCCACCCTCATGCTTCACAGTAGGTGTTGTGTTCTTGGGATGCAACTCAGTATTCTTCTTCCTCCAAACTCGACGAGTTGAGTTTGTACCAAAATGGTTACATGGATGATACAGCAGAGGATTGGGGAGAATGTCATGTGGTCAGATGAAACCAAAATAGAACCTTTTGGTATTATCTCAACTCGTCGTGTTTGGGCAGAAGGCGAGTTATACCCTAGACAATTCGCCACCTCATCGCATAGCCAACACAGAGACAACATTCACACACGCACTAGGGCCAATTTAGACATAATAAAAAAACAAAAAACGAACAAACATTTTGGGATGCTAAAAAGATATCAATGTAATAATAGTAGTATCGACTAGATACTATATTGCACTTGGTATCATTTCAGTGGATGTCAAGTATAGATCCACCCATGGCATTTGTTTACATTCAGGCGTGCTAGCTTTTTATTATGTGTTCCTATGGTGTGCAGTGAAACACATCCATCCATCCATTTTCTACCGCTTGTCCCTTTTGGGGTAGCGGGGGCTCGCTGGAGCCTATCTCAGCTGCATTCGGGCGGAAGGCGGCGTACACCCTGGACAAGTCGTAACCTCATTGCAGGTACAATGAAATATGTTTAGCTGTTCCTCGTCCTGCAGGGATGATACTTGTAAGAAACGTACTTTATTTGTCGTAATGGAGGCGAGGATTAGTGATTTAGAAGTAGCTAAAACACTGCTGACTGCGGATGGATGTTAGCTGCTTGCGAGCTGGCCATGTCTTAAAGCACCTCTTCCTGAGGGTGTATCAGTGTTATAACTTCACCATTCTTTTTGCTTTTTAGGCCAAAATGCGTCCGTTCTCCCTTTTCTGTCTACACACTGTGTCTGCTTGTAAGTACTCTGTGTGTGTGTGTGTGTGTGTGTGTGTGTGTGTGCACTGCCGAACATGCTCCTCTGCTGGTAAAACCAGCAATGTCCGTCCATCCATCTTCTTTCGCTTATCCGAGGTCGGGTCGCGGGGGCAGCAGCCTAAGCAGCAAAGGTCAGACTTCCCTCTCCCCAGCCACTTCGTCCAGCTCCTCTCGGGGGATCCCGAGTCGTTCCCATGCCAGCCGGGAGACATAGTCTTCCCAACGTGTCCTGTGTCTTTCCCGTGGCCTCCTACCGGTTAGACGTGCCCTAAACACCTCCCTAGGGAGGCGTTCGGGTGGCATCCTGACCAGGTGCCCGAACCACCTCATCTGGCTCCTCTCGATGTGGAGGAGCAGCGGCTTTACTTTGAGCTCCTCTTGGATGACAGAGCTTCTCACCCTATCTCTAAGGGAGATTCCTGCCACCCGGCGGTGGAAACTCATTCCGGCCGCTTGTAGTCGTGATCTTGTTCTTTCGGTCATAACCCAAAGCTCATGACCATAGGTGAGGATGGGAACGTAGATCGACCGTTGAATTGAGAGCTTTGCCTTCCGACTCAGCTCCTTCTTCACCACAACGGATTGATACAGCGTTCGCATTACTGATCCACTCTTTCCCCACTCCTGAACAAGACTCCAAGGTACTTGAACTCCTCCACATGGGGAAGGGACTCCTCCCCAACCCGGAGATGGCCCTCAACCTTTTTCCGGGTGAGAACCATGGACCCGGACTTGGAGGTGCTGATTCCCATCCCAGTCGCCTCACACTCTGCTGCGAACCGATTCAGTGAGAGCTGAAGATCCTGGCCAGATGAAGCCATCAGGACCACATCCTCTGCAAAAAGCAGAGACCTAATCCTGCAGCCACCAAACCAGATCCCCTAAACGCCTTGAGTGCGCCTAGAAATTCTGTCCATAAAGTTATAAACGGAATCAGTGACAAAGGGCAGCCTTGGCGGAGTCGAGGAACCAGTACTTTTCAAACAGAGTATAGTACCATTTTTGATTCATTAGTTCCACGATACTGTACTAGTACTGGTATAACGTACAACCCACACTACAAAAAGTCAGTCTTCAAAAACAAGAAAAAAAAATACAAAAATGAGGGTTTTTTTACTTGAACTAAGCAAAATAATCTGCCAATAGAACAAGAACATTTGGCTTGTCAAAACGAGTAAAATTAGCTAACCTCTATGAATTAAAAATACCTTAAAATAAGTATATTCTCACTAATAACAAGTGCAATTTTCTTGGTAGAAAAAAATATAAGACATTTTTGCTCAATATGTTGAAAAATATTCCTAAATTAAGTAAATGCTAGTGGCATTATCTTGACATAAAGAAATAATTACTTTAAAAAAGTACTTTTATACTTGTGGGTGTTGTTGACACAGCTTTGCAACAGTTGATAGTCTAGTTTCAAGCATGTTTTACTCAATATAGGTCATGACATCTCAGCTACAACCTGTAATATCTTACTGAGATCATTTAGGACCAAACCCCTTAAAACAAGAAAAACACTCTAACATAAAATCTGCTTAATGAGAATAATTATCTTATCAGACATAAAATAAGCAAATATCACCCTTATTTGAGATAGTTAATCTTACTTAGATTTCTGTTTTTACAGTGCAGATAGATAGATAGATAGATAGATAGATAGATAGTACTTTATTGATTCCTTCAGGTGAGTTCCTTCAGGAAAATTAAAATTCCAGCAGCAGTGTACAGAGTTGAGATCAATTAAAAAACAAAAAAAAAGTAAATAATGGGGGTTTAAAAGGAAACAAAATAGAGAAATATTACAAAAAGAATAAAAACAATGGGAATAACAATATAACAGTAAAATAAGAATATAACAAGACAAAGTAGGCAGTAGTGACCATGTTATGAAAACGTATTGCACTGTTAATGTTTTGCATCCCCTGTCATCCTAATACCCCCCACCCCCCACCCCAGAGAGGAGTTGTACAGTCTAATGGCGGGTGGGACAAAGGACTTCTTGAGTCTATTAGTCCTGCACTTGGGATGAAGCAGTCTAGCACTGAACAGGCTCCTCTGACTACTGATAACGCTATGCAGAGGGTGACTGGCATCATCCAGGATGCTCACTAGTTTGTCCACAGTCCTCTTCTCTGCCACCGTCACCAGTGAGTCCAGTTTCATTCCCATTGTAGAACCGGCCTGTCTGATCAGTTTCTCAAGTCTGGAGCTGTCCTTCTTAGATGTACTGCCCCCCCCCAGCACACTACCATGTAGAACAGAACACTGGCAACCACAGACTGGTTGTACATCCACAGGAGTTTTCTACAAATGTTGAAGGAGTGCAGTCTCCTGAAGAAGTACAGCCTGCTCTGTCCTTTCTTGTACTGGTGGTCCGTGTTAACAGTCCAGTCCAGCTTATTGTCCACCCAAACCCCGAGGTACTTGAATGAGTCCACGGTCTGTACCTCAACTCCCTCGATCACAATAGGTTGTGACCGTGGACTCGACCTCCCAAAGTCAATGACCAGCTCCTTGGTCTCTGACGGATTGAGCTGCAAGACGTTCGTGTGGCACCAGACAACAAAGTCCCTCACCAGGTTCCGAAACTCCTCCTCTCTGCCGTCCCTGATGCACCCGACGATGGCTGTGTCATCCGCGTACTTCTGGATGTGACACAGCTCTGAGTTGTAGCGGAAGTCAGCGGTGTACAGGGTGAAGAGAAGAGGGGCCAGCACCGTTCCCTGCGGGTGCTCCGGTGCTGCTGATCAAAGTGTCAGACGTGATGTCCTTGATGTGTAGTAAGGTTTATAGCTGGTGAGGCACTGACGTAATCAGAATCAGATTTACAAATATACAGTATGCGCTCTGTGCATTTGATTGGTAGCAGTTTACGGGCTATGTTAAATTTCTGCATTCTTTACACATACAAACTGTCGCCCACAAAATGTGCATTTCATTAAAAACCAAACAAAAATAATGTTATCGCCATCTTACCTTTACTTATAAATGAAGTCCATGCGCCGGTCCTTCTGGATAAAAATATCTGACACTTTCTGGTAAAAGTCCTCCTTCCCTTCCTTCAGTTTCAAAAGTCTTTTAAGAGTCCTCTCTTAAGGTTCTCATAGTCATCATTGTCACTGGCATCCCACTGGGTGTGAGTTCTCCTTGCCCACTGGGTGTGAGTTTTCCTTGCCCTTATGTGGGTTCTTCCGAGGATGTTGTAGTCGTAGTGGTTTTTACAGTCCTTTGAGACATTTGTGATTTATGGCTGTATAAATAAACTTTGATTGATTGAAGAGTTCAACATAGTTGCCGCGGTTAGCAGAGCTCATACTCTCATCATTTCCACAAAATGCTAGCTGCTGTTTGGCAAGGAAGCAGGTCTCATTGATGACATCTTTGAAAAACTCTTGTTTCTTTTTTACCTTAGCATTGTGGACACTGACGTTGAATCGCCGCTGTTCACCCAAAACCAAGTCTATCCTTGTCATCCCAAGCGTTTTTAGCGCAATCTAGCTTTGAATATGAGCGGCCGACCGCTCATGTTTGGTGAGGCTTCTTTGCAAATTCTTCAGGTCACAAAATCCCATTTGAGTCCACACAGTTCCACGGGTTGAAAAAATAAGGCAAGGAAAGCAGAAAAGGCGGTTTCTTGCAGAAGATCCACTAAGCCGGTCTTTTCACGTATACCACTCCATTTGGAAAGAGCGAGTACCTTTCCCGTCCCTGCTGATTGAAACAAACCATTCAGCTCCGGCGTTGGTCTTCCTTTAGTAATCATCTCCTGCTTCGCTTGAAAGTCCACTTTAGAAAAGTGTTTAAGTGTGGAAATGTAGTCATCCATGTTGAAAGTCGGGGCGCACGAGACGGAAAACATAAGTCACTGAGGCCACCGTATGTCTGGGATCATGAGCGCCTCGCCCCGATCGTGAGGCACGAGAACTGTTTGCCTCACCTCAGACTTTTTTCTCTGCCGTTTTTATTGCTCAACCGACACACAAAACATGTTACCCGCTGCGGCACTTATTAATCATAATAATAATAATAGATTTTATTTGTAAAAAGCACTTTACGTTGAGCAAACAACCTCAAAGTGCCACAGTGTAAAAAATAGTAATAATAAAATATAAAACTAGAAACAGCCCAAAAGCTACAACCAGCATGCATGTCTATAGAAAGGCTTTTTTAAACAGATGGGTTTTAAGTGGCAGAGGGGTTCGTGCGTCTGCCTCACAATACGAAGGTCCTGCAGTCCTGGGTTCAAATCCAGGCTCGGGATCTTTCTTTGTGGAGTTTGCATGTTCTCCCCGTGAATGCGTGGGTTCCCTCCGGGTACTCCGGCTTCCTCCCACTTCCAAAGACATGCACCTGGGGATAGGTTGATTGGCAACACTAAATTGGCCCTAGTGTGTGAAAGTGAGTGTGAATGTTGTCTGTCTATCTGTGTTGGCCCTGCGATGAGGTGGCGACTTGTCCAGGGTGTACCCCGCCTTCCGCCCGATTGTAGCTGAGATAGGCGCCAGCGCCCCCCCGCGACCCCAAAAGGGAATAAGCGGTAGAAAATGGATGGGTTTTAAGCCTTTTTTAAAAGCTCCACAGTCTGAGGTGCCCTCAGGTGGTCAGGGAGAGCGTTCCACAGACTGGGAGCAGCGGAGCAGAAAGCCCAGTCTTCCATTGTTCGAAACTTTGTCCGTGGAGGTTGGAGGAGGTTAGCCTGTATGGAGCGGTGGGGTCGTGTGGAGGATTTGGGGGTGAGCAGTTCCTTGAGGTAGAGGGCGGCATTTCCATGGAGGCAACCGGTGAATTAGTAGGGAGATTTTGAATTCAATCCTGAATGGAACAGGAAGCCAGTGAAGGGATTTGAGAGTTGGTGTGATGTGGTCATGTTTCCGCACTCTCATCAGGATCCTCGCAGCACTATTTTGTATGTACTGCAGCTTCTGGAAGTTCTTGCTGGGGATCCTGACAAGAAGTGCGTTGCAGTAGTCGAGCCACTGTAGCCACTCTGATCATGAGCGCCCCCTATCGCGAGACACGAGAACTGTTTGCCTCACCTCAGACTTTTTTTCTCTGCCGTTTTGAACGCTCAGCAACACACCAGACAAGAACGGCAGACACAAGTTTACGAGGGATTGCGAAAATTCAGCGATTTTGAAGAAATAAATAATCCCAATTGGTGAAGCTAAATGGAAATTAAAAACTAACAATTACAATTATTTTATCGTTATACATTTTATTTCTTTGCATGATCACAGGTGAGGCACTGCCTCCCCTGCCTCCCCTGACCTCGAGTCACCGGTACAACCCTAGTTCAAGGTAAACAATGATCGAGTTCTGTTTTACTGATAAAAACCATGAATCATCAAACGGAAATCTATTCTTTTTTCCCCTGTGTGGTGAAGTATGAAAAACCTCACTGATGCGCAGCTGCTTTCAGTCCGCATCCCTCTGTGGACCCATTTCACATATCAAGTGTTTGACTTGGAGGCCTAATTATAGAGCGCGCCGTTATGACGTGCACACAAACATTAATCCCCCGTATAATAAGATGTTACGCATACCGTTGCCCTTTTATAAACCCCGACATTCTTCATGTCTGCCAAATGGACTTTTAGTGTCCTAAGGTTAACACTATTGCAATTTATGAAGCCCATTGAATCCTAGGCAGTTGAGTTTATTACGGATGCAGCGCGAGGTTCATATCAAAGCCGAACGGTTGATCTTGATCTCGACCGCCTGCGCTCGTGTTGCCGAATGGAAGCAGCCCCAGGTTACTTTGTGCGCACGCTGTGATGATTTGCTCTCCGCCCGTGGAAGGTCTGAACCCCGAGGAGTTCAGAAACCAGCTCGCCATTGGTCAATATTGAGCACCGGCTGCTTCGGGGGGGATTTCATTGCCTGCGTTTTTCCTCCTCGCTTCTCAATAGTAATTACTGCAAACGAGGATTAATTGCTCCCTCTCTGATGAGAAAAGCTGTAAAAACAGGGAAAGTATGACAATTCTGAGTGCTGAGTACACGTAAGGGATGCGATTGAATAAGTGTTTTATCTGTTAACTGTCTCCAATCCTTTTAGTTGCCTGGGATATAGTGCAGATGTCAGCCATTTGAATCATTCATCATTCCTAGACCTGTCTCATACATGTGCATCCTTTTCTGCCCACAGTTAACACCCCAAAATACAGACTTTGCATATTTATAAAAAAATCTATGCTTAATCTTAATGGGGTTTTTTTGGCCTTTGTTGTACGTGACCAGTCTTCCTCTCAGGAAATAAAACACACTGGTCACTCCCAAGTTCTTTCCATGACATATATGTTGAGAAAAAAAAGACCACAGAGACAGAATAGTACTTGGCCACTTTTTACCAAAGCTGTAGGAGACCAGCCCTTACAACGCGACAATAGCATCCGCAAAAAGAGGTCTAAATTCAGACAAAAAGAGTAAGTTTATGTAGGGCGAAAACATCCCCTCTCGCCCAGAAAGGAGCTGTCACACCCATGGGGTTCATGTTTTGTTTTGTTCATGTTCAGTTCTTGTTCCTGCACTTCCTTGTTTTTCTATTAGTTTCCACCTTGTCTTCAAGTCACGCCCCCGGTCCTCAGTTCCCACACATGTTAATAATTATCATAGCTATTATTTAAGCCACAGTTACCAG